>NC_040035.1:2929870-2985667 GCF_003713205.1 Coffea eugenioides
AACAACTAAGAGCTTGTTATTGGTGATCAAGCAACAACAAGGGCTAAGCATGCACAAGTAGACAAGTTAATATAAGATGTAACAAGTGTAAATCATATCCACTTCATATTAAGTAGCCATAAGCTTCATATACTCCCTAGATCTAGAAATTTAGCTACTCATGTAAGATATCACAAGAAAACACAAAGCTTCATTGCATGAACACATCTTGAATCACAAGTAAAAGATAGATTAGAGAAAGCTTAGCCAAGGTTAATGAAGGAGCTCCCAATGATCTTCAATTTCTTCAACAAAATGGGTACAATGAAGTCTCCAATTGTTCTCCACAAAAGTTACTAACTAGAGAGAACAAGACAAGACTCCCTTTTTTTTTTGTTCTAGTGTTAAAATCTGATATATATATACTACTTCTACTATATTCTTCTTCTCTCTAATAATGT
Source organism: Coffea eugenioides (assembly GCF_003713205.1). NCBI lineage: Eukaryota > Viridiplantae > Streptophyta > Magnoliopsida > Gentianales > Rubiaceae > Coffea > Coffea eugenioides. The sequence continues at coordinate 2,930,311 of NC_040035.1, forward strand.
CATTTTTTCTTCCTTTTTCTTCCAAATTTGCCTTTCCTTGAAATCATCACATCTTGCTTCTTCAAGTGTACAAAAGGTTTGCCAGCTTCCAGCCGAAATTTTGTGCGAAACATGAGTCAAAAAGTAAGTGTGAAATGAACACAAGTTATTCTGCAAGTTGCAGAGGAGAGAGAAAGATCTGAGGCCCAGATCCGAGGGGTAAAAATAGGATCCGAGCTCGGATCCTCTGGCCCTCGGATTTACTTCTCCAGAAGTTTAACCGAGGGCTCGGATCATATGGGATGAGAGAGGATCCGAGCTCGGATCCATTTCCCCTGTTTCCATCTTCAAACTCTTCTCTCTTGCGCTCAATCTTTACTCCTTGTTTCACTTATCCATTGTCCTCCAACTAGCATCTTACCTCTTCTTGATAATATGTAAGTGTTTCATGATCTGATAACCTACAAAATATCATATGTTTATGCATTAATCTACTCATTTTGCACGTTTCGATCACTAAACAACACTTGAAGTAATTTGCACCAAAAAGAGCTTAAGTACAACTATAATCCTTTAAAAACATGACAAAAACTCGTGCAAAACTATACAAAAATATAGACAAAATATTCACTTATCAAACTCCCCCACACTTGAATCATCGCTTGTCCTCGAGCAATGCAAGAAACCACTCAAACAACAATTCAAGTGCCAAATAGAAAATATGCTTCCTCAAATTCACTTCTCACAACTTGGCTATTAATCACGATGCAATTCTTCAAAATGCCTTCAATACTCATAATACTCAATAAAGGGGAAACAATTATACATAAATTTAACCTCCTTCAAATCATTCTCTCTCCCGAACTTATCTTCACAAATAACCGACCCATATAGTCACATGGTAATACTCTCCCTTATATCCAATTTGTTTTCTCAAAATTTTGCTACAGGAGGGTATCATAAATATATGCTAAATACTAACACTTGAACATTGCAAATGTCTTTTTACGCGAAGATCGACACTTTTAGGTGAAAACCCCCGGTTACTCCACACTTACATATCCAAGTCACAACACCTTTCTACCCCAAGTACCTTTTTACGCGAAAATCAATATTTTTAGATGAAACTTCCCGATTACTCAGTACTTAAGTAGTCGGTGCAACTTTATTTCTCTTTCTTTTCTTTCTACTTTTTTTTTATCATATATATATATATAACCCTCTTTTATCATGAAATGGAAAACATTACCCATTAAACTATATCAATCACCTATTTGTAAATCAAAGTGAGGGGAGAAAATTCATTAAAGATAGCAATAGAAGCATAATTGTCCCCACTTTATTAAATATACTTCCTAAAGTGCACTTATCAGAATCATATAATACTTAATCACAAGTCAAGAAAGAAATGAATTCTTCAAAAGCATATTTGAATTTGTTCAACCATTAGGGAAATTTGACAATCATCGCCATTGCTTGGGCCATAGTGCAAATTTGGAAAAGATTTTGAAAAAATTTTGACAGAGTTTCCCCTATAAATAGACGAAACTCCCTGCCAACAACCCACAATTCAACAAAAATTCAATCATAATCTATATTTCCAGCATTCATTTCCAGCATTTCTCAACAAAAATAAAGAGTTCTTAAGCACAAACCCTCCCCCACACTTAATAATCACAGTGTCCTCAATGTGAAAGAAGGGTAAAGCAACAATACTCCCCTAATCAATGGAAAGAGAGATCCAGCAGTCGATACGAACATCTCGAACATCACGAACATCCCAAAATCTATTTAGACTGTAGGAAGGGGGAAGTTCATAACAAAAGGGGAGTGAGATAGTTCAAAAGACTTAACTAAATAAAATACTAAACTAAAAGGCAACAAAAGATAATCTAAAACAACAGAAATGTGAAAACGAAATAAAACGAAAATAAAGCAAATTAAGCTGAGGGGCCGCCAAGTTCCGAAGCTTCTTCTCCTCCAATTTCTGCACGAGCTTCTTGCTCAACGTCACCTCTTGGCTCAGGAATAGATGCAGCTTGACCTTCGCCAGGTATGGGAGTCTGAGTTGGTATTGGAGAACGGCGGATTTGAAAATGGTCCTCTAAAGCACTAAGTCGCCGATCATGCCTCTCCAACTTCTCCGTGATAACTTGTTCTTGTTGGTCAATCCTCTCCATAACTCGTGTCTCCATACAGCATATGGCATTGAGGACCTCTTGCCACCGAGACCTAGAGGGAGGTGGTGGAGGCGGTTGAGTCGGCTGTGCTTCGGTCTCTTGAGCTTCCGGTCGGGATTGAGGATGAGTCGGAGGGTGAGTGGACGTAGAAGCTTCCCCAGCAGCGCGTTCTTGAAGTAAAGAAGCTCCGAAGTCGGTAGGGATGGCCAATGACCTCAGCAATGTGATCGTCACTTCATCAATGGACTTGGTGGTCAGTGCCTTGTCGGTACTCACATTGACTTGGAGCTTCTCAAACAACAAAGATAGGAGTCGAGGAAATCCGAAACAAGAATCGCTGGGTCGCATCCTAGCTGTGGTGCGCATATAACTTATAATGACGCTCGACAATGGAATGCCGGTCAGTTGTACGCCCACTCCATGTATCATCTTGCCGAGGAAATAGAGGTCACTATTCTGCAGCTCTCTTTTACCACTTTTCTTAGGAACCACATTGTGAGCAAATAGATAAAAAATTAAGTGGTATCAAGTTTCAAACGAGTCGGCATGTACTATCTTCTTCCCGGAATGTCCTCGATCTCTATATTGCCCCTTAAGGCGAGCCACAGCTTCCTCGACTAGCCACGGGTCACGCGCCTTAAATTCCTTCGTCAATTTCACATCCGTTCCTTCATTTTTGACCCTTATAAACTTGCCGATTGTTTCCCTGTTTATGACGATGCGCTTCCCACGGACCCAAGAAACAATCTTATTAGCGCTATGTCCAGGCTTATCCTCCACATTTGCATAAAACTCCCTCACCAAATTTGGATAGTAATGGCGAGGCAACTGCAGAATGTTCTCCCATCCAAGTCGAGCAAATGCCGCCGACACCTTGTAGTGAGCGTCCACCTCAGGCGCCAAGTGTTTCTCGATGATAATCTCCTTAAGCAATCCAGCATCATACCACTCTTGATTTTCGAGGGATGTGAATCGAGTGATATCATACTCTGGAGGGGCTTCCTCGCGACTTGTAGACGCCTATTTGCGTCGTGATCGAGGTTGTTGCTCAGGGGAAGAAGATTCCTCCTCCACTGAAGGTGTTGCTTCAGGGCTTGGTGAAGGAGTAGGCGTTCGGATAATGGCTCTTCGTGTTCGAACCATTGTGCCTATATTAATGTGAAAAATTAGTTCACATGTTAAACAAACAACACCTTTGGCACTTCGAGAACATGAATGAAACAAATTGTGAAAACTCATTTGAAAAAATTTCGGCAGAGTTTACCCTTGAAAAAGGGCTAAACTCCCTGCCAAGAAATATCAAATTCAAGAGAATATTCCACATAGCAATTACTCAAGCACAATTCCTACCATTATAATGCATTTATATTTGCTAAATCTCATCACATGGTAGGAATAAGAATCCAATCACTGCCCCCATCACTTGAGAGTTGAAATTCCAACAATAGCATCCTCAATTTCAACGATTCACCCATTCTGACAATACTCATTCTTAGCAATTCATTCCAAGACTTTCATACCAATTTGTGCTAAAGGTCATATGTTATCCTTTAATTGGCATAAAAATAATTTTTACTCTCTTAAACAAGTCCAAAGTATTCAACGAGAGCAAAAAATTACAGGCAAAAAGTTACAGTGTGCATTAGCCTATTAATTGAGAGAAAAATAAAAATAAAAAAAAATTTCATAGTAACCACAAATGTCTCATTACCAAACATCAAAATAGGCTTAATGACATTTCTTAGCACAATGTAGCACAAATACAACAAGAAATTTCAACATATGTGCATTTCCCAAAATATATAAATAACTATGAAAATTGAAAATTTGAAATTGCAAAATATCAAAGAAAGTGAAGAAATGTTACCTCAAGTGTGTAGAGCAATGCTAGAAGATGGTAAGGATGCCAAATGTAAAGAGAAACAAGCCTAAACTCGACCCCAAATGGACGAAGTTCAGTTCGGCCCTCTTCCCCGTTTTGACAATCAAAGGCCCCCAAAATGATGTTTTTGATGCGAAATTGGTGAGGGCTTAAGACCCCAAGAGGCTTAGGGATGTTTTAATGGTGAAAGATTGGAAGATTAATGGATGAAATGGGAGATTGGAGGAGACGGGCTAGGGTTTCGATGAAGACGAAGGAGAAAAAGTGAAGAATTGCAGAGCCGAGGCTTCGGTTCTGCTATATGCCCGAACCGATCTGAGCTCGGATCTTATAGATCAGGCCTCGGATCGATTGAAGCTCGGATCAGGTTGTACAGAAGTTTATCTGAGCTCTCGGATTTAAACGATCCGAGCTCGGATCCTCTCGTTTCTGCAACAATTGCAGAAACTGCAATTTTTTCCAATTCTGACAACCTTTTCTGCAATTTCTGAATTACACTTTTAAATGAAAAGTTTTCAGCTTTTTTCTTGACACGCAAGTGTAATATGTTCTAAACAACTATTCCACCTCTCAAAATTGAATCAAAAACATCTAGATCACAAATCGAGATGTCAAGTTGTTGGGTCATAATTGCACTTTAACATGAAAAATGCTCTTATTAACCCTTAAACACACTTCAAATGAGCACATAAACATATATATACTGATTAACACCGACTCTCACTTTCAAATCATAAAAATACTGCTTTTAAGCTAATAGTAAGAACGATCAAATGCTAAAAAAGCAGTAAACACACTTAAAACTCCCTTTTCAACTCTCGTTCTCCCCATGCACCTCCAAGATAAGCGTTCAAACTCCGGTAGCCCCCTACAAGCATATGAAATACATATAATCAGAAAACCTTATCAAACCAAAATGCAAGAAACACATGAACAATAACACAACTATAGTATTAATATTGGGTTGCCTCCCAACAAGCGCTTTTGTTTATAGTCGTTGGCTCGACTCAAAAGGGTAGGATCTTTAAGTTGAAGAAGAGTCACCCAAAGGACATATGAGTCCCTTAGGAACGATTTCACCTGCCAAGTAGGGTTTTAATCGTTGACCGTTGACCTTGAATCGTTCATTTCTCGCATTAACTACTTCAACGGCTCCATAAGGAAACACTTGAGTGACTTCAAAAGGTCCCGACCATCTTGACTTGAGTTTCCCGGGAAACAACCTAAGACGTGAGTTGTATAATAACACTTTTTGTCCCACCTCAAATTGTTTGGGAACGAGATGCTTATCATGCCAATATTTCACTTTCTCCTTATAAATTCTTGCATTATCGTAAGCATGTAGCCGGTGTTCTTCAAGTTCGCTCAGTTCAAGTAGTCTCCTTCCACCTGCAAGACATAAATCTATGTTAATTGCTTTAATTGCCCAATATGCTTTGTGTTCCACCTCTACAGGCAAATGACAAGCTTTTCCAAAGACTAATCGATACGGCGACATCCCCAAAAGTGTCTTAAATGCCGTTCGATACGCCCATAATGCATCATCAAGACGTCTCGCCCAATCCTTCCTTGATTTATTCACTGTTTTCTCCGATATGAGTTTGATCTCTCGATTGGCTAACTCAGCTTGTCCATTTGCTTGCGGGTGGTATGGTAGTGATGTCTTGTGCCTACAACCATACTTAAGCAATAGAGAGTCAATTTGCTTATTACAAAAGTGCTTCCCTTCATCGCTTACTATGGCCTTAGGAATACCAAACCTATTAAAAATATTCTTATTAAGGAACCGAAGTACAACCTTAGAGTCATTGGTCGCTCCACCCATTTAGAAACATAGTCCACTGCCACCAAGATGTACTTATTATTAAAAGAACTAGGAAATGGTCCCATAAAATCCATCCCCCATACATCAAATAATTCAACTTCTAAGAAAGTAGTAAGGGGCATTTCATTTTTTCTTGAGATATTTCCGGTTCTTTGGCATGCATCACAACTTTTAACATATTCCCTAGCATCTTGGTACATAGTTGGCCAATAAAACCCTGATTGCCATACTTTTACCACGGTCTTTGAAGTGCTAAAATGACCACCCGTTTTTAGGTTATGACAATGATATAAAACATTACGTACCTCATCTTCGGGAATACATCTACGCACCATACCATCAGCACAATGTCTATAAAGCAATGGTTCCTCCCAAAAATAACTTTTCACATCATGTAAGAATTTTTTCTTTTGATGATAATTAAAACCCTTTGGTATTACTCCACTTACCAAATAATTGGCAAAATCTGCATACCATGGAGAATTGACAATGGCTAGGACAAATTCATCCGGAAAATTCTCTTGAATGGGAACTTGATCATTGATCGGGATATATTCCAATCGTGATAGATGATCCGCCACGAGGTTCTCCGATCCCTTTTTGTCCTTTATCTCCATATCAAATTCCTGCAACAAAAGAATCCACCCAATTAGTCGTGGTTTCGCGTCTTTCTTATGTAGCAAATATTTGAGAGCCGAATGGTCCGTATAAATGATAACTTTAGATCCTACCAAATAGGATCTAAATTTATCTAAAGCAAATATCACCGCCAATAGCTCCTTTTCAGTGGTTGCATAATTGAGTTGTGCCTCATTGAGTAATTTGCTTGCATAGTAAATGACGTGCAACCTTCCTCCTTTCCTTTGCCCTAAAACTGCTCCAACCGCATAGTCACTTGCGTCACACATCAATTCAAATGGTAGTGTCCACACCGGTGAAGTTATAATGGGTGCTGAAATCAGTTCATTCTTCAACCTTTCAAAAGCAACAACACAATTATCATTAAATTGAAAAGGGGTATCTTTACATAATAATTCACACAATGGCTTTGCTATTTTAGAAAAATTCTTAATAAAGCGTCTATAAAAGCCTGCGTGTCCTAGAAAGCTTCTTATCCCCTTGACATTGTTTGGAGGAGGCATTCGTTCTATGACTTCAATTTTTGCCTTATCCACCTCAATTCCCTTAGAGGAAATCTTGTGCCCTAAAACGATTCCTTCTTGCATCATAAAATGGCATTTCTGCCAATTTAGCACAAGATTTGTCTCCTCGCATCTCTGCAAAATCAATTCTAAATTATGAAGACAATGGTCAAAAGATGAGCCATAAACCGAAAAATCATCCATAAATATCTCCATAATTTTCTCTATATAATCAGAAAATATGGCCATCATGCAACGTTGAAAGGTAGCAGGGGCGTTGCATAGGCTAAATGGCATCCTTTTAAAGGCAAAGGTGCCATAAGGACAAGTAAAAGTGGTCTTCTCTTGATCCTCCGGGGCTATAGCTATTTGGTTATATCCTGAAAAACCATCAAGAAAACAATAAAATTCATAACCAGCTATTCGCTCCAATAATTGATCAAGAAAGGGTAAAGGAAAGTGGTCTTTTCTTGTAACCGCATTTAACTTGCGATAATCAATACACACTCTCCACCCTACCACAAGCCGAGATGGAATCATCTCATCACTTTTGCTTCATTATTATAGTGATTCCACCCTTTTTTGGTACAAACATGAACGGGACTAATCCAAACACTATCAGAGATAGGAAAGATTATACCTGCGTCAAGCCATTTAAGAATCTCATTTCTTACCACCTCCTTCATATTTGGATTGAGTCTTCTTTGCATTTCCACCACCGGTTTGTAATTGTCCTCCAATAGAATGCGGTGCATACATATAGAAGGACTTATACCCTTAATATCCGAAATTGTCCATCCAATTACTTTTTTATGCCTTCTTAGAACTCTTAGCTACTTTGCACATTGCTTTTCATCTAGGTAAGCACTAACAATGACCGGTAAAGTATTGTTTTCTCCAAGAAACTCGTACCTTAGATGAGTTGGAAGTGGCTTGAGCTCTAATTTTGGAGGTTCAATCTCCGAAGGTGGTGGTAGTCCTTTTCCTTGGCCAAGACTTTCATAGGCATTACCCCTATTATAGGGTGCTTGAAAATCCAAATACTTGGCCACTTCTTCAATTGCTTCACAATCTCCCTCTTGCATGCCTAAACTCAATAAACAAAGCTCAAGAGGGTCGAAGTCAAAATTTACTCGGCTCAACTCTTGGGTTAGTTTATCAATTGTGCCAATAGAACAAGCATGATCGGTAAAAGAAGGGTATTTTTCCATTTCATTAATTGAACTCTACCTCTTCTTCACCTATTTGAAATTTAAGTTTGCCATTTTTGACATCAATAATAGTACCTGCAGTTGCTAGAAATGGTCTACCAAGTATAATGGGCATAGATATATCTTCTTCCATATCTAAGACCACAAAATCCACGAGAATGATAAATTTTTGAACCTTAATCAATACATTCTCCAATACTCCCAATGGATATCTAATAGACCTATCCGCTAGTTGCAAGGTAAGATTAGTGCATTTAAGCTCATGCAAACCTAATTGTCTTGCTACCGTTAAAGGAATTAATGATACACTAGAACCAAGGTCATATAATGCTTTAGAAAAGTCGATGTTACCAATAGTGCAAGGTATAGAAAAGCTTCTCGGATCCTTCAATTTTAGTGGTAGTTTGTTTTGTATGATGGCACTGCACTCCTCTGTTAATGCTATTGTTTCGCAATCCTCCAATTTCCTCTTTCGCGTCATGATCTCTTTGAGAAACTTGGCATATGAAGGAATCTGCAAAATAGCATCGGCAAAAGGGATATTTATGTGCAATTGTTTGAAAATTTTAACAAACTTTTCAAATTCTTTATCAATCTTATTTGGCTTGAGTCTTTGAGGAAATGGAACCGCCGGAGGTATTGGGATGGTAGTGGAAGATGATGGTTGATCTTCTCTTGGTTTCTCCCGACTATCTTCCTCCAAACTTGCCTCTTGGTTCCTCTCCTTTTCTTCTTGTTTTTCCCTCTCATTTTTCTCACTTTCAACCACTGGAGGATCTTCTAACTGTTTACCACTACGAAGAGTAATGGTCTTTGACATGCTCCTTAGGATTCACCTCCGTCTTACTAGGCAATTCTCCTTGATTTCTGTTATTGAGAGAACCAGCAATTTGGCCAATTTGGACCTCAACATTCCGATACATTGTAGTAAGTTGGTCCAATCTTCCTTCTACTCGCTCAAACCTATCCGAAGTAACTTTGGCAAGCTTTTCCACTGCGATCTCCCAACCTAGTTTAGTTTCCGCTTGTGGTTGCCTAGGTTGGAATCCCGGCGGATTGGTTGGCCTATGTTGATTGCTTTGATCTTTCCATACAAAGTTTGGATGATTTCTCCACCCCGGATTGTAAGTGTTTGAGTAGGGATTATTTTGAGCATTTCGATTATAGTTGTTAACAAATTGTACCTGCTCAAAATCAACACAATCATTAGTATCATGTTCACCTCCACATACGGAACAACACGCCACATGTGCATTAGATGAACTTGAACCAACTCCGGCTTGCCTATTGAGTAACTTCACCACATTGTTCATTTGGGCACCCAACATGTTAAGAGTGTCCATTTCAATCATATCTGCGTGGCGTCTCGGATTACCTCTCTCATTGGCCCATTGGTAGTTGTTTGCGGCCATTTCTTCTATTAAACTTTGAGCTTCTTGGGGTGATTTACCCATTAAAGCTCCACCTGCGGCTGCATCGATGGTAGTTTTAGTAGAGAAAGATAAACCATTGTAGAAAGTTTGTACGATTAGCCAATCGGGAAGTCCATGATGTGGACATCTCCGAAGCAACTCTCTAAACCGTTCCCAAGTTTCATACAACGATTCACCATCCAATTGGCTAAAACTAGTGATATCCATTCTAAGCTTAGCCGTTTTACCCGGTGGAAAATATTTATTCAAAAATGCCCTAGATAAATCATCCCAAGTGGTGAAAGTGTTAGGCGCATGAGAGTGTAGCCAAATTTTAGCTTTATCTCTCAATGAAAATGGAAACAACCTTAGCCTTATAGCATCATCACTAATTCCATTCATTTTAATTGTATCACATATTTCCAAGAATGTGGCTAAGTGTGCATTAGGATTCTCTACGGCATTACCTCCAAATTGAGATTGTTGAACCATTTGGATAAGTGATGGCTTAATCTCAAAGTTGTTAGCGTTTACCGTCGGCCGCGCAATACTTGTTTGGGATCCTTGAGTTCCCGGTAGAGCGAAATCCCTTAGAGCTCGCCTATTTGCTTCATTTTCTGCCATCTCTTCTTCAAACGGTAGCTCTATTGCAATTCCCTCTATTGGTTGCCTAATCTCTTCTTCTTTTTGTTGTGGTGTACGCCTTTTTTGTCTACGTAGTGTCCTTTCAATTTCAGGATCAAAAGGTACTACTACTTGTAAAGCTCGGTGCATACACTATAAAAATTGAAGAATAGAGACAATGTAATAATTATATCACAAAAATAAATAAAAATCCAATTCAAAATATTAACAAGAATTTTCACTACACTACACTAATACCAACTAATCGAATATGAAGGTCTAAATTAATAGAACTTGTTAGGCCTTAATATTGCCGCTCCCCGGCAACGGCGCCAAAAACTTGACGGGTTTTTGATATAAGTGCAAGTTTAATTCCGATTAATACCCGTTTGACTGCAAGTATACAGGTCAAATTAGTAGTTTAGTGCATGTATCGGGTCGATCCCACGAGGAGCAACTTAAACAAGTACTAGGTCCTTAACTTACTCTATTATTTAGATTAACTAATAATTAATACAAGAGAATCTATAACTACTACTTCCTACAAGTCTTAACTAAACAATTGCAAGATAACAAATGGAGAAAATTCACTAAACACTTGAGTCTAGGGATGTAGATCACTTATGGCATAAACAACACAAATGAATAGATTTACCTCTTGTTACAACCCTTGTTTAACTAGAGATTCATTTCCACTATTACCAAATCTCATTCTCATGATGAAATGGCCTAGAAAAGTCTAGTTTTCCCTATTCTCATGGTGAATAAATAGTTCTACTCTTGTTTCCTTTATGAAATGCAAGGTTAATCCACTTAAGTGTACCTCTATTCTCATGAGTCTACTACTTAAGCTCTACTCATGTTGTTCCATCATTATTACCAATTTTCATTGAATAATAACAACTAAGAGTTTGTTATTGGTGATCAAGCAACAACAAGGGCTAAGCATGCACAAGTAGACAAGTTAATACAAGATGTAACAAGTGTAAATCATATCCACTTCATATTAAGTAGCCATAAGCTTCATATACTCCCTAGATCTAGAAATTTAGCTACTCATGTAAGATATCACAAGAAAACACAAAGCTTCATTGCATGAACACATCTTGAATCACAAGTAAAAGATAGATTAGAGAAAGCTTAGCCAAGGTTAATGAAGGAGCTCCCAATGATCTTCAATTTCTTCAACAAAATGGGTACAATGAAGTCTCCAATTGTTCTCCACAAAAGTTACTAGCTAGAGAGAACAAGACAAGACTCCCTTCTTTTTTTGTTCTAGTGTTAAAATCTGATATATATATATACTACTTCTACTATATTCTTCTTCTCTCTAATAATGTCATTTTTTCTTCCTTTTTCTTCCAAATTTGCCCTTCCTTGAAATCATCACATCTTGCTTCTTCAAGTGTACAAAAGGTTTGCCAGCTTCCAGCCGAAATTTTGTGTGAAACATGAGTCAAAAAGTAAGTGTGAAATGAACACAAGTTATTCTGCAAGTTGCAGAGGAGAGAGAAAGATCTGAGGCCCAGATCCGAGGGGTAAAAATAGGATCCGAGCTCGGATCCTCTGGCCCTCGGATTTACTTCTCCAGAAGTTTAACCGAGGGCTCGGATCATATGGGATGAGAGAGGATCCGAGCTCGGATCCATCTCCCCTGTTTCCATCTTCAAACTCTTCTCTCTTTCGCTCAATCTTTACTCCTTGTTTCATTTATCCATTGTCCTCCAACTAGCATCTTAACTCTTCTTGATAATATGTAAGTGTTTCATGATCTGATAACCTACAAAATATCATATGTTTATGCATTAATCTACTCATTTTGCACGTTTCGATCACTAAACAACACTTGAAGTAATTTGCACCAAAAAGAGCTCAAGTACAACTATAATCCTTTAAAAACATGACAAAAGCTCGTGCAAAACTGTACAAAAATATAGACAAAATATTCACTTATCAATATCTTCACAAAATAAGTTAATAATGTGTGTTTTTTTTTTTTTTGTATAGATTTGTTTAGATCGAGTACAACTAAAACATTGGTTAGCAGGATATCTTCACAAAATCACTGAATGGTAAAAAAGTAACAAGAGAGCCTACAAGAAGTTTATTATGGAATACTTAGCTCTAATACCTTACATCCTAGAATTCCAATCATGGAAACAACTAGAATTCTTTAGTCTCTTCAATGAAGCTAAAAATCTCATTGTCTACAAGCAATGGCACAAAATCTTTTTTGCTTTTTGATATGTACCTTATGCCACACCCCCAATATCAGGTGGCAGCAATAATGGTACAAAATCAACTGCAGCACTTCGGCAATAAATTAAGAAGAAATTAGATTAGACAGATTATGATTTGGAGATTTTCTGGTAATCAACAGATGACACAGTGATATTGCATAGCAAATCTGAGTAGACCAACTCAGCTGACACTGCATAATATGTAACAATCATCTAACGTGAAAAACTGATAACTAATCAACAGAAAAAGGTACTTAATTTCTAGTGACATCTTCAAGAATTCAAAGATACAAATTTATTGGGAAAAAATAAGAAAAAGAGAAACTATTCCCACATCAAATTAATCCTAGAGTAAAGAACTGAATCTGCTTTGCTCAAGTTTCCAACTTTTGAGCATCTGTAGAAGTTGTTGGACCCAAAATTGTACTCAAATATAAACCTACAGGAACAATAACGAGAATTTGATATATGAGGCAAAGCAAATTTTCTTCAATTAATCAAACAAGGCTGCAGCTACAATTCTTACAATGTTAAAAAAAAAAAAAAAAAAAAAAAGAACCACCGGAGGCTACTGACTTTTATATCCAAGAGACACGAGACAAACTACTTCAGACTCCAACTACTGCTAATACTAACATAGGAATTAATCATCCGCTTCACACTACGAAACACAATCATGCACCTATATAGTCAATCAATTAAACAAAATTAACAAATATAATGATGCTTGGCTTAATATTTCTACAGAAGTTTATGGCACAAAACTTTTCCTTCAATTAAGCTCAAGCTCACATTTTCTGGTGCACCTTGAGAAATTGATCAACTTTTTGGTGACCGAATAAGGCCATCCTTTTGCTATTCCATCTGGCGCAGCAGTCAGAGACACCAACTTTAGCATAGAACTCTGCTGTAATATACGTCGTACAAACTCTAGATCAGATTCACTGCTGCTAGATCAGAATAAACGAAACTTCCTCCGCCGACCCGATGAAAGTCACACTCAAGATAACGAAGATTTGGGGCGTCAAATCCAACAACGTCGGCCAGACCTGTGGCTTTGATATTAGTCAATGTCAATTTTATCAGTGCAGTAAGTCTAATTCTAAAGTATACAAGCTGATCAATAAACGTTGTAGTAATCTGTAAATCCTCAAGCAATGGGTAGCCATTTTCAGAGATTTCCCAACCTTTATCATTGCCAGCCAATACGTTCATGTTATCCAGATGCAAGACCTTGAGATTTGGCTAGAAATTCAGCTCACGTAGTTTGATTCTTTGTCCAGATAATTTCAAGACCACAAAAGTTTTTTTATGAATATTTGATTGGGCAAAATTTGACTACCGACGAACTGCTGGTACCTTATGTCAAGAACTTTAACATCCCGAGAAAGCATGGCAATCATCCAGGAATTAAGCATTTGATCGGGGTTAAAGAACTAATCCGAAATTTACTCACTGAATTCGCTCTGGATTGCAGTAAAATTGTGTTGACAAAATCCATGAAATTATCATTGTTAATAAATCCATTTTAATTTGCTTTGAAAGGCGTCGGATCGTCAAAATCAAAGCTGTTAAAATCGTGTTAGATATACCTCCACCTGGTGGACAGAATTGAGGTGGCGACTGCAAATTTTGTGGGAAGAAAAGAGAGAATGTGACTTATGATAGAATCTAGTAATCTGCTCAGTCTGTCTCCATATACATCATCTGGGCGCCTTCCTCCTCCGGAAGCCTTGACTCCTTTTGCCATGAAGGAGAGAAAGGACGGGAAGATTTGAGGTGGCAGGATTTATAAACTTGATGTAGATGACAAGGATTCTTTTCTCTACTGAAAATCGATACTCCCAGAGCCTTTTCAGTTTTTATAAAGCAAGGGAAAAGAACCGCACTGCGTTTGGATTTGGATAGTCACGTTTTTGGAAAAATTTTTTGACTATTACCTTAATAGGTTTTTCAACTATTCTCTTGTTTCTAATTTACCTTTTTTCTTTCTCGAGTGGGTCACATATCCATTGAACTTTACTTATTTATTTTATATCAGTTTGCCCATTAAACTTCTGAAGGTAAATTATTTTGGGGTAAGGGATAAGAAAGGTTGTCATAACAACTGTCATGAATGGTGCAATGCTATTTCAACAAACTGTAAAATATGCTTAACTACTTGTACAATTTTACAATAATTGTGTGATACTCCATCACTATTCATATGGACTCTATATGTAATAACTGCATTTCTGTTATGAAGTTTTATAAATAGTTAGACATATCTTACAACCTGTTATTAAGTTATTACAATGTTTAAGAATGGAAGTAGAGGCATATGATATGCAAACCTTATCCTCATGGGCAGGGGTGGAGCTAAGACCCCACAGTAAGTGGGGTCAAATTTTAGTATAGTAAAATTAATTTTAAAAAAAATAAAAACTACTAACATTATATACAGGTTATAATTATACTCTATGAGTACTCTTTTTTTTAAATGTTGCAAAATCAATTCATTATCAATTTTGTTAAATGTGTCTTTTTCAATGTAAGCAACTGAACCTCTTGAATTTTTTTAAAACAATCTGTGAATCACCATCAACTTGATCTTCTACAGGTTTCTTTTATAAAATTTATCTTTACCCTATTATAAATAAAAATCATAATAACTTAATTTCGTATTATAAATAAAAAGTTCACCATCCACTTGAATAATTCTTGTTTTTGAAGACTTTGAAGTTTGAAAAAAAAATAATTTGAAAAATTGGTTTTCTCAATCCACTCAAGAAAGTTCACCCTTTGTGTTTGAAAATTTTAGATAAATTTATTCTTGAACTAAGCTCCATAGATAATTTAAAATAAATTCAAAATTATTGTGATGGTAAGAATTATGAATTTTCAATTTTTTGTGGTCAATGTTAATAGGAAAGAGAATTTGATAAAATATAGTGGAGTCAAATAGATGCAACTTTGAAATTTTCTAAATTTCCTAAATCTAAGAACTAATTTTTCAAAGTTAAGTGGGGTCAATTGACCCCACTTGCTTGTATGTGGCTCTGCCACTGCCCATGGGGCATTTTTGTCTTGACAATAATAGCGCATCTTTACAAGTTTAATGAGAGAGTTGATACAATAACAAAGTTCAGTGGGCAAATTGAAACTTTAATTCCTCATACTTGTATTATGGTTGTAGTTATTCGATGCTGGTTAGATTAGTCTAGCAAACATTAGTGTGGCAAGAAAGCTTGAAAGTTTGAACAGAAATTAATAGATAGTATATTTCAATTTGTTTAATAAAACGTATAAGTAAATGTAGTTAAATTAGTTTTGAAGTGGGGTGTGCTTTGGTGGGCCGTTTATTTATTTATTTATGTATGAATTGTTGATAAGAAAGATATTTCATACTATCTAAAATTATGTAAACTATAATTAACTTTAAAATCTCAAAACATAGTTAAAAAAAAGTAGCTACACTTATCTATCCAATATGCCTTAACCAAAAAAAAAAAAAAAAACTCTATCAATGCAATTAGACTAAAATATATATATATATATATATATATATATATATACACACACACACATATATATCTGTGTTGTGTGTCTGTATGTGACGCCCGAAGGAAAAGAAAAGGGAAAATTTTCCTTATTTATTTTATTTTCCACGTGCATTTCTTTCACTTTATTTTATTATCAAAATTTTCCAGAGACTTTTATAAATGAATATAGTTTTCCAACCATTTTTCTAGTATAAGTTAGTTTGGGTCAATTTGGAAGTGTATTAAGGACGTGGGACTCGCTAGTGCGATAAATTTTGGCAATTAATTGAAGTTTAGTATTGATGGATATTAATTTACTAGGTGTTAAAGAGATAATTAGAGGTTACTTAGATGGTTAATCTTGGAGAGACAAAGGGATAAGAATAAACTTAAGAAGGGTCAAGTGTCGCGATCCGATTGGAAGTTAACTTGCCTAACTTTTCTTCAACTTTACTAAAACTTCAATTTGGACTCAAATCATCTTCATTTCATCTCCATCTTGGTCAACCATTAGAGAGGAAAAAACCAAGAGAGAAAACTTCTTCTTCTACTTCATTTCTTGCTCAATCTTGTGATTCGACCGTTAAAATTCCAAATTCCTCCATAAAAGTCACTTGCTTAGGAAGATTGAAGGTAGTGGTGGAGTGATTAGAGGAGGGAAAGGACTAAGCCATCACCTTTCTTGAGATTTCAAGGTATCATGTCTAGCAATCCATTCTTTGTTCTTAATAATGGTTTATTATAGTGACTTGTGTTGGCTTAAGAGGTGATTTTATGGAAGATTTTATGGATTAGAGTGAAGTTAGCTAAATTTCTGATTTTTGTGAGAATTTTTCTGTTTTCCTATGATGGATATGGTTGGGCTGGAATTGATGACTCTAAATGGTGTTAAATGGATCTCTTGTGCGTTAATTGCGATTGTTTACGAAAAATTTCAGAGTTTATGCGGAATTTCCAGTTTAGGGTTTCATCCTACCCTATTCTGTCCGAACCTGTTAGGCCATAATGGAGGCCGAATCAGCCTTTGCCCAAAACATAAAAGTTGTTGGTAATTGAGTTAGCTAGCTATATGTAAAATTTCAGCTCAATCAGATAACTGTAGCATGTGAAATGACCGAAATACCCTTGACTGCCCATGACCCCTGTTCCGCGCCCAGATTTCTATTTTCGTGAGGAATTCCATTTTTTACCATGAAAATGCATGTGTTAGCTTTAGAAGCCTTCATAAGAAATGTAGGTATATGTCTTGGCTTCGAAACTCCATAAGATACACCTCAATCGGACTTCGGTAACCTGAGTTATTGTTATTTAACCATAGTGCGGATAGCTAACCTATTTGTGGGATTCTGGTTTTGTATAGTGCAATTTCGACCTAGCTACACTATGAACTGGACTGAGTGGTCTTCATCAAAGTTGTAGGCCTTTGTCTTAGCTTCGAAATGGTATAAATTTCATCCCAATCGGATAAGCATAGCCATAGTTGTGTCCGTTACGGAAAACAACGTCAAATCTATCTTTTGTTTTCTGACTTAAACTTCATTTCCGGACTTTTCCTAGCTTGAATTTGTACTTGTACCACTTTGAACCTATTGAACGGCTATTGAAATGAGATTATTTTTGTGTGTGCTGTTTTGAATGGATATTGGTGATTGTTGTAGGATGGAAATAAGGAAATTTAAGGGGAAGTGCTGCCCAATCTTTGAGGACGTTTAATCGCTTTGAGTTTGGGTTAATTCTTGGTAGAATGAAGAGTTGGACTTGATCGAGGAAACTGTCTCTGATAGATGAGGTTCATGAGCCGTGGTGGGTGAGTGATCCCTCCACTACTTACCAAAAGTTACTTTTGAAATGATTCTTGCATTGATTGCACGATTGCATATCATTGTGTTTGTGTGTGTGCCATGACATTTTGGCTCCGACGAGTTCTTGGAAAAATCTTGTGCTTAGAACTAACGTCTCCACTCCTGTTTACGCATTCTATGGAGCACGATGGCTCCTTATTTCTGTATGTCTGTTACTTGATATAAGGGAGCGTTGGATATTTAAGTGCAAGGATTTCACTGGCTCACAAGAGCAAACTCCATACATTTGATCACTGATTCATGACATCATTTACCTGCACTATCGTAAAGCTTATTGGATTACTGATTTTACTATTCACTCGCTGAGCTTCTAGCTCACCCCAAATGTTTTTCTTCTCCCCACAGGGATCGAGGCAAGGGAAGAGCTTGTATTACGTTATTTGTGTGACTGGATGGCATATATCTTGTACAGTTTGGATTTGGATTCATTTTGTGTAATAGTTGGTCTAATGTGACTGTATGGAATTAAAGTGGATGTATGTATATGACAAGGGTTTATTTTACGTATTTTTAGTGTGTTTTATTAGTTAATTTTGGTTTGATTATTTAGTATTATAACTAAAATAACTAAGGTTTTGGTAAAAAACTACATTTTATGTTAAAGTGGCTAAACATTGCATTTTATGGATTTTTATGGTAAAAACTTCATATTTTGTAGGTTTAATGATTCAATCATCAAATGAAGTGCATTGAGAATATATTTGGATTATTGATGATGGATTAAAGTTGTGAAAATAAAATATGAAGTGTAAAAGGAAGAAATGCAATTTGAGGACAAAAATCAAGAAAAGTCAGCTTTGACAACTCAGATACATTTTCGTATTTTGACTATATCAGGAGCTACAATGATCGGATCAAGGTGATCTTGGTACCATTTTGAAGCTAAGAGATATATCTGCATTTGGTATGAAGACATCAAAGTCCAATTCAGCCATTTTCCTGGTCAAAAGGTCGAAAAACAGAAACTTATCTGGATGGTCGAAAGCTGAAACCCAGAATTGACCAGTCTATGGTATTTTGACCATATCTCCGTCCACCGATCTCCAAATTATATGATTCTTGAAGCATTGGAACTCTAATTCAAAGGGCTACAACTTTTGTGTTTTGCACAAAAGCCAGTTCGGCCTTCATCATGGAGAAAAATGTAGTTGAAGTGAGGTCAAAAGTAAAAACGTGTATGGCAGCCGAATTTCTGTAATTTGCTCAGCCATTTTTCTCATCTTCACACTACTTTCCAGCTAGAGTTGGAGAGAAAACGTAGGCTGCACATGCTTCAGAAGACATAAGGAAGAGATATAGCCAAGGTTCCAAGTCAAAAGCCATTATTTTTGACTCCCTTAACAAATCCAGATTTGGAGAATCAAAGTGGAGAGTCATAGCAGAAATTTATGACTGATAAGGGAAGGACTTTTCATCAGCTTATATGTAGAGACATTTGAGGTCTATAAGGGGGAAAATATACGGGAGAAGCTTGAAGAGTGCAGAAATGTAGTTCTTCCATTTCCTTAGTGTAGGATAGTGTAGTAAGTGTAGTTCATCCATTCTTGTATAATGACTAGATTAGGATGAAAATGGAGATGAAGAAAGAGAAGTTGAAGCTCAAGTGACATGGGTTATCTCTTCTCCAACTCTTTATCTTTTGTATTGGATTCTTAAATATAGTTAATATGCAAGTTCTGGAATTTATGTCTATTATGTGTTTCTAAAGTTTATGCCTTGGGTTTGGTTGAACTTTCTATGATTGTTAGTGTTTATTATTTGGTTATTTGATTACTATGATTTGAGGAAGTTATTTAGCACTTTGACTCTTTAAATCATGATTAATCTGGTACCATTAATTGTGATTATCTAAGGTGTTATTTCTGCAATGAAAATTGAGATTTAACATTAGTTCAAGAAGTGCTAAACATAGGGAGTACACTCACGAAAGTAGAGGTGCACCTATGTGATTTTTAGTGATTCATTTCATGTAATTTCACTGAAGAAATGAACTTGTAGCTAATTTCATAACCATGAGAATAGGTATGGATTAGTTATAAGTATAATTGATTCACTACGAAAGTAGGATTCAAATGCATAAGGAAATTACACCCATAACTAGCCTAGATGTAGTAATTAATGATCCAAATATAGCACTTGCATGAGTAGTTAGGGATACCACAACCTAAGGAGCTTTCATTTTGTTATTTTGTATAATTTCAGTAGGTTAAATTTGTTATAATTCATTGATAGTCTAAATAATAGAGAAACTTTAGTAATACCGGTAATTGTTCACTCTTCCCTGTGGGATCGACCCGATATATACCCTAAACTACTAGTTGATCTGTATACTTGCAGTGAACGGGTGTAATTCGGTTTTTTTTAGCTTGCACGTATGTAAAATACCCGTCAGTATACGTTCCACGCTTAGATTTAGTTTCCGCTTCACTTATGATATGTAATTCTTGGGGAATTTGATGTATATTTGAGATTTATATTGTAATTTAATTGAGGACTGTAGTGAACGACTGAGTCCCGGCGAGAGCTGGGCAGGCGGTCCGCCGAACCCTTTGGTTCGCCTTAGGGGGAGGTGGGGCTGTCACACTGTATGCATGCATGCATGTATGAAAGTAGCAAATGCAATTGGGTTGTTTTTCATTCCTAAGTGGCGTACTTAATTGAAAAGAATTAACGAATCATGGGCCTCATTCAACCTGCGTAGTTTTTATTGGTATTTTATTATTAGAAAACACATGTTCAAACCAATAAACAAGCTATGAGGTTTATTTAAGCTAGATAGCATGATTCACTGACACAAATTCAATCGCGTCAGTTACAATAATTTAACGTAATTAAACAATTAATGAATTTAATTGTCTTAATTGGTCTAATTTAAGGTAATTAAACAATTACAAATTTAATTATCTTAATTAGTGTTAGATTGTTAGGTTAATTGAAATACCAGACTCTTGATATTTCAACAACGTAACAACCATGAAAAATTAAATCAAAAAACATACCACTATCAATAGATAGAAAAAACTAATAAATTTTATTCAATTTCACGGTTATAGTTGAACCAAATCTTCCATTATCCCTTGATTAGAAAAAGGAAATGAGTTACTCCTCGTGGAGGAAATCCCATGCAAGAAGACAAAAGAAATGCAAAAGTCGACAAAAGAATTGCAAAAGTCGTCTTCTCCAAAAAAGGTAGTGTTTTTGTCGCTAGGAAGAAAAGAAAAGGCGAAAAGGAAGACGTTCTTTCCTTTTCGTTCGATGTCTCTCCCTTCTTGTTTTGGTACTTCCCAATAACAAAACTAATTCTCGCTTAACGTAGGAGCCCCAAAAAAAATACTAAATACTAGTAAAAGTAATTGTTTCCTAATTCAATAAAAGGAACTGATAAAAGTAACTAGTAGTCTCCTATCTTGAGGTGGAAACATGCTCTAGAGACAAGCGTCGGAGAAAATCAGTAGCGAATTAGGAAGTATCTATGTGCAGGAAAATCCCAAACTTTTCGGACTTGACAGTAGGACTTTGGCACGTCCACGCCAAACTGCATCGAAGTCTTCTGAATATTTTTTACATTCCTACAGTTAATCCTAACTATAAAATATAAGTAGAATCTATCAAATAACGCATTATTTGGATCAAAATAAAAGGAAAAAATATTTACTAATTTACTAATAAAAATACACCCTATCGAGGGTTGTGAATAGATCAAAAAAATTGGTCAAAAAAAGGGGTTCAATTGTCACTAGGAGAAAATGGGATGAACCTGTTATGGTCTCAGATCTGATTGATCGGAATTTTGGTCAATGGAAGGAAGATTTGGCAGATTCTGTTTTTTGGAGTGATGAAGCTGAGATTATAAAGTCCATTCCTTTGGGGCATTCTTCGAGTCGGGATAAGTTTATCTGGCATTATACTAAGTCGGGACACTTTAATGTACGGAGTGCTTACCATTTGGCCATGAATCAGAATCTTATTGATGATTCAAGTATCCCGATGTTAGTGGAATCTAGCTCTAATCACAATTCAGTTTGGCTGAAATTTGGAACCTGAAATTACCAAATAAAATTAAAGTCTTTCTTTGGAGGGCTTGCAAGGATTTTCTGCCTTCCTGTTACTCGCCTTCATCAGAGGCAAATTCTACTTGAAGATGTTTGCCCATTATGTAGAGCTCAAGGGGAAGACCTTATGCACATTTTTACGTGATCAATCAAAACAAACTAGATTGGTAGGAAAATTTACGTGGAATTTCCCTCCTCACATTTTGTATGCTGCCATAATAGTGGACTCCTTCAATTAATGAAAATCTTTGTGTTTGTTTTATAAAAAAAAAAAAAAAAAAAGAAGAAGAAGAAGAAGAAGAAGAACTCTCTAGTTTCTTAGATGACGCTAAAAATCTCATAGTCCATGAGTAATGGCAAAAATTATTTTTCTTTTTCATATTACGCCTTATGCCACACCACCAGGATCAGGTGGCAGCAATAATGGATACAGAACCACCTGCAATTAATTAAGAAGAAATTAAATAAAAAAAATTATGATTCGGAGGTTTTCTGGGGTAATCAAGATGATATAGTGATGCTGCATGCTAAATTTGAATGGACCAACTCAGCTAACACTATATTATATATAAAAGTCATCTAACGTAAAACACTTGGTACTATTTCAACAGATAAAGGTACTCAGTTTCAAGTGACATCTCCAAGAAATGAAAGATGCACATTTATGTGAGAGTCAGGAACGGAATCTGTTTCAATCGAGTTTCTGAAAAAACAAAGAAAATAGAGTTTCCAACTTTTGAACATCTGTAGAGGTTTATGACCTAAACTTTTTCACTTCAATTGAGCACAAGCTCACATTTTTGGGAGCATCTTGAGAACTGGATCAACTTTTTGGTGATTGAAAAAGTGTTAGAACTTACAAGATTCCAATATATCAGATATTTGAATACAACTGCAATATAAAGGCAGAAGCGTACTTGGACTCATGTTGACAAGCTGACGCCTGAATCCTTAGAGAATTTTGGAGTGGTCTTTCAGGTTAGCACGTATTCGCTAATCCCTTGAGAGATGCCCTTAGTTTCTCTCTAGTATCTTTTCTTATAATGGGATATCAGAAAAGACTTATTTTATGGTATTAGAAAATACAATAATAACAATACGTGTAACCTAAGAACCATAACCCTATTTATAGATAACATTCATGTTATCTTTTGGATTCTTATTTTAACCCATCATAGAAATAGAAATTACCCTTAACTCTCTACATATTAAAGACCAATATCCTATTAAATATATTTCAATCTAAATTGTTGCATTCTTAAGATTGAAATGTAGGGAACTGTTTTTCAATCTCCTCAGCATCCTCCCATGTAGCTTCTGCAGGATCCGTGCCCCACCAGTGGATTAACCACTGAATTGCAGCAGCATTTCTCTTCTTTACCATCCTTCTATTTAGCACTGCTACTGGCTCCACCCTCCAGTGCCCCTTCTCATTTGTCTCTGGCAATGGGAGTGTAGGTGTGACCTTGTCTCCCAACTTTCTCTTGAGCAATGACACATGGAAAATAGGGTGAACTTTTGAAGAAATTGGTAATAAATCTGTAAGCCACATTCCCAATCCTCTCCTCTATCTTATACGGGCCAAAATACTTTGCTGATAGTTTGGTGCTTCCCCTCAAGGCTACTGAACTCTGTCTATATGGTTGTAGCCTTAGGTACACCCAATCTCCTTCATTGAACTCCCTCTCACTCCTCCTCTCGTCATCCTCTCCTGAGCCTTTTTCAAGTTCTGTTTCATCATGTTGTCCATTTGCTGCCTTTCCTTGAGGTAGTCTCCACTGCAGCCACTCTGGACTGCAGGTAAGGTCCTAGAGCCAGTTGAGGAAGAGGAAGGCCATATAATGTCTCAAATGGAGTCATCTGAATAGCCGTGTGGTGTGAGGTGTTGTACCACCACTGTGCCAAAGACAACCACTGGTTCCACCTCCTAGGTTCTATATGAGTCAGACATCTGAGGTATATCTCCAGCACTTGGTTTACCCTCTCAGTCTGGCCATCAGTCTGAGGGTGATAAAATGTGCTGTAGTCCAGTTTAGCTCCCAACATACTGAATAACTCTCCCCAGAATTCGCTGACAAATATCCTATCCCTATCCGACAGCATGCTCTGAGGGATCCCATGCAATTTACTGACATGATCAATGAAAAGTCTAGCTACCTTTGGTGCATCAAAAGGATGTGCCAAACTGATGAAGTGAGCATATTTGGTGAATCTATCCACAACTACCATTATGGTATCCTTACCCTCTTATGGTGGCAGTCCTTCAATGAAATCCATGGTAACATGGCTCCATGAATGTTGAGGGATAGGTAATGATTGTAGAAGTCCTGGGTAAGCCATATGTTCATCCTTGCACTTCCTACAGGTGTCACATTCCAAAACCATTTTCTTAATTTCCTTGTATATTCCTGGCCAATAGAATAGCTGTTTGGCTCTCATGTAGCTGGCTTGAATGCCTGAGTGCCCTCCTATTTGGGAGTCATGCAGTGCAGTGATGAGCTTCTTCCTAGTGTCTCCTTGTCCCCCCACTACTAACCTCTTCTTGTATCTGAGAATGTCATCCTGATAAGAGTAGTTTGGTGCCTGTGTGGGCGACAGCAGCACCATGGTCTTCTGAGCCCATTCATCCTCTTTATAACTCTCCACCACCTCCTTCATCCAAGCAGGTACTGCACAGGATATGGTTGTGCATTCCCCCAACTCCTCTCTGCTTTGTCTAGAGAGTGCATCTGCAGCTACATTATCTTTTCCCTTCTTGTAGTGGATTTCATAGCTTAGTCCTAGCAACTTAGTGAGCCACTTCTGTTGGAGAGGGGTAGTGACCCTTTGCTCCATCAAATACTTCAAGCTCTGATGGTCAGTGTGTATGATGAAGTGATGCCCCTCCAAGTAATGCCTCCATCTGGTCACAGCAGTCACCAATGCCAGTAACTCCTTCTCATAGATTGACAGCCCCATGTTCTTCTGTCCCAAAGCTTGACTGAGGTAGGAAATAGGCCTCCTGTTCTGCATCAGGACAGCCCCTATGCCATTATAGCAAGCATCTGTCTCAATAATGAATAGCTGTGTGAAGTCAAGTACTGCCAGTACAGGGGTATTGCACATGGCTCTTTTTAACTCCTGGAAAGCCTTTTCTGAATCATTACTCCAAAGGAAGTTGTCCTTCTTCAGTAGGTTAGTCAAAGGCCTTGCTATGGCTCCATAACCTTTGACAAACCTTCTGTAGTAGCCTGTCAAACCCAAGAACCCCCTTAGTTGCTTGATATTAGTTGGTTTGGGCTAGTTCTCCATGCACTCTATCTTCTTAGGATCAGCTTGAACTCCCTTTGCTGATATTATGTATCCCAAGTACTCCACCTACAACTGAGCAAAAGAGCACTTGCTCATTTTGGCATACAATTGGTGCTGTCGCAGAATACTTATTACCTCAGTCACGTGCTTTACATGCATTCCAGGGTTGGGCTATAAACCAGAATATCATCAAAGAACACCAACACATGCTTCCTCATCTGATCCTGAAAGACCTGGTTCATTAGGCTCTGAAAGGTTGCTGGTGCATTGGTCAAGCCAAATGGCATGACCTTGAACTCATAAAGCCCTTGGTGAGTTCTGAAAGCTGTTTTTGGAATGTCTTCCACCTTGACCCTGATCTGAAAGTATCCTGCCCTCAAGTCAATTTTGGTGAAGTACCTGGCTCCATGCAGCTCATCTATTAACTCTTCAATCAAAGGCATGGGGAATTTGTTCTTCACTGTTAACTCATTCAATTGCCTGTAATTCACACAGAACCTCCATGTTCCATATTTCTTCTTAACTAGTAATACTGGTGAGGCAAAAGGGCTACTGCTAGGCTGTATGATGCCTAATTCCAGCATTTCCCTCACTAGTTTCTCAATCTCTGTCTTCTATACATAGGGTCACCTGTATGGTCTCACTTGGAAAGGCTTGGCTCCCTCTTTCAGAACAATCTGGTGGTCATGGCTCCTGGTTGGGGGCATTCCCTTGGGCTCCTCAAAGACATCCTTGTACTGATCTAGCACTTGACTGATTTCAGCAGGTGTCTGTCCTAGTCCATCTTCTTCTTTCACTGCCACCAGTTGTGCTACCACCCCATATGCCTGCTTCCTCAACCATTTTTCCAACCTGCTCCCTTTGACCATCCTCGATCTGGTGCTGATATCCTCCCCCATCAGCACCACTTCTTGCTTCCCTTTGTGGATTTTCATACTGAGTTCCTTGAAGTTGAACTCTATAGGACTATGTTTGGCCAACCAATCTACTCCAAGGATCATCTCAGAGTATTAAAGGTATGTTGGAACTGATGACCTTGTATTTCCCACTGCAGAGGTTTATCCAGCCCCGTGGAATCCACCTTGTCTCCATTGACCACCTTAACCATCAAGTTAGGACCCCGTGTACTAAGTTTCAACTCTTTTGTCAGATGTTCATCCAGGAAGCAGTGGGTACTGCCACTGTCTATCAGTGCAGTAACCTGTCTCCCCTTAATCATACCCTTCAACTTTATGGTCTTGTGTCCTGCCCCTCCAGCCAAGGCATGAACAGACACCTCCATGTGTTCATCTGCCAGTTCTCTATTAATACAGTCGCAGTAAACCTTATCTTCCTGCTCCTTGTTTCCTTCTGCAGCCTCAGTTTCCTCAGCCAACAAGTAGTGAATATGGGATTGTTTGCATACATGTCCTAAAGTATAAGGTTCAACACATTTATAGCATAATCCTTTCTCTCTCCTCAGATTGAATTCTCTAGGGGAAATTCTTTTGAACTGATTCTGACTGGTTGTATTCTGGTTATGGGTTCTAGTGGTGTGTTTGGGGTTGTCCTGGTTCCATCTGGGGTGAGGTGGTGTTTTCAGATGGCTCTTCTGATTACCAAAGCTAGTAGGAACAAGTCTGTGTATCTTCTGTATGGTTTTTAAGTTCTTCTCTTGTAGTTTGGCTATCTCAATGGCATCAGCTAAGGTTTCAGGTTTAGATATTTTCACCATATTGACAATTTCCTCTTTCAATCCACTCATAAAGCATGCTTTGTAGTAGGAATCAGATAAATGGGGTAAGGATGGCATTACCAAGGCCTTGAGCATCTCAAATTTTTCCAGGTAATTAGCTGTTGATCCAGCTTGTGTCAGCTTGTTGAACTCCTCAATGGCCTCCTCAGGGTTTCCTTCTCCAAATCTGATGCACAAAGCAGTAGTCAGTTCTCCCCAAGGTATAGCTTCCCTTCCATGGAAAACTCCATGAAACCAGATGTCTGCTCTATCCCTGAAACAAAGTTCAGCCACTTCAGCCTTCATATCATCCTCTATCCCATGTATTTTGAAGTACTTGTTTGCCTTTCTGATCCATTCCTTAGGGTTGTCACCATCGAAGATTGGCAAATCCATTTTAGGTATCTTGTTGATGATCCTGAATTCCCTTCTTCCAGCTATTTCCTTCTGCTGCCATCTTAGATCCCTCCGGTTGAGCCACCTCCTTTGAACTGCTGCTACCTTCTAATCCCTTCCCTCTGTCATTCATTTTAGACATTAGTTAAGCCATCATGTTCATCATTCCTTCATACTTCTGATCCAACCCCTTCAGTAATTTTCAATAGTATACTGTCTGGACTCCATTGATCTGATGGCCTGCTCCATTCTCTCATTTTTGTTAGTGAAGGTTTTGACCACACTACCTAATTCTACTACCTCTCTTCTCAGTGTTTCGTCCTGGTTTATTGTCATCCCTATGGCTCGTAAGACCAGCTCTAATACCATTGTTGTGGTTCAGAACCAGAAATGTTGCAGGAATGGAAAGTTGAAATCAGCAGGAATTTAATTGACACTCAAACTTGACTAGATTCAATCAAACATTTCCAATTTCATTCATGAACTTCAAAATTGGATACAGAAAGAGAATTGGCGGGAAAAGAGAAGAAGGGGAAAAGAGTGCAAGAAGCTTGAGGAAAAAGATAAACAGAGGGGATATTCCCTCTCTGATTACAATAGCAAAATCTTAACAATTACATGATCGTATAATTTATAGAAAGCTACTCTAACAAACTCCTTCCACTAGCTAATGAGTGATTGACACGTTTAAGGAGAATTTTCAAGCTCAACCGGTCCCAGCTTTAGCAAGAACATCATGAACCCAGCAAAGGCGTGATCCCTTGGTCGCGCCTTCACTCTCCTGCTGCGCCTTCCCCTTTCCTGACTTCATGCTTTTCCCTCTTCTGTGTATTGCTAGTTGTTGATTTTCCTCGGATCACGCCTTCTTTTGACATCTCCTAGCCATTGCCACGCCTTCCCTTAATTCATCTTCACGTCTTCTTTCCTTTTTGCACCATCTAGCTACTGACTTCATTACACCATCATGTAGTTTTCTTTGCACTTGGTACTTCTGCATATTTGGACGAAGCTTGAAGCTGATAAATGAATGTTTGGGTGGTATTCTTTTGAATTCATGGCTCATGATGTTATTTATTCCAAGCAAAGTCAATGATTCATATCATGCCTCCCTCATGTTTGGTAAAATGCCTGAATGAATCTAGAATTAAAAAGGGGGAAAATCTATGTGTGTAATGTTAGCATGTTTGTGGTGATTTGTTGTGATGAAAGAAAGAATTATTTTAAAACCTGAAAATGAGTGGATTCTCTTGTCCAAATAAGTCATGGTTTTGTTTCATTTTCAAGAATTTTGTCACTCTTTCTTGCAACTTTAATAGTTGGCTGCATTGTAGAATTTAAGGGTGAGGTTTGGTGGGATCATGATCCATACAAGAGTGAATTGGGGAAGGATCAAAAAAAATGTAAAAGAGAGGAAATTTTTTTGGGAAAATGAGAGAAAACAGGGCTGACGAATCAGCCCTATTCAAGCCCCAATACCTCTTTCATGATTCATCGCTTTAGGGATATTCTTGTTGCTGGACTTTCTTAAATCATCGGGGAGTAACTTTTCTTTTTGAAGGTTTTCGAGGAAAACCAGTCTAAAGCTGCAAAAATTCTGCTCCAAATCACCCATTTCTCAGCTTTTGAAATTCGAAGTTCTTCATCCCAACAAAGAGGAATCCCACGAATCTTGAATTTCGGCGATTCACCGCTATCTAGTCCAACTTAAAACCCTTCATGGAGCTGTAGATAACTTTTCTTGATCAATTCTTTTCATTTTTATATCATATTTGACTAGTTTCTTAGAATTTTCTCATTCTTGGTTGACAATGGTGATTTCTTTTTTGGATGTTTTGCCCTAAAATTTTACATGAGTCTTGCCATTTTAGACTTGTAAAGATGTAAGACATGAGTTTTCTGCAATTTTTTTCATTGAATAGTGAAGCATAGGAATCTCGGCGTGAATTTTTTTTCATTCCCCTATGAACTTGCTAATCTGACTTTCTTTACCTTTAGTTGGGGTTTTGACAAGGATGCATGAGTTCAAAGTTTCATTTGTGTTCTTGTGTTTTAATTTATTTTTCATAAAGAGATGAATCACCCGAGTTCTTCCTTCCTTTGGATTACCCATTGAAAAGTTTTGAGGCTTTTTGTGGTCTTCCCTTTGTTTCCTTTTTCTTTCCTTCTTTTTTTTGTTCTAGAATTTGTTCTTCTTAATTAGAGTTGGAGCCTAGTTGGTGCCTTGGTGGTCTTGCTATGAGTTTTGGAAATAATTTGACGTGGGTTGACTCTTTCTTCCTTGTTCTCCTAAACTAATGCCTTTGTCTTTTCTTTTCCCTTTGCCAACTTTGTTGCATTCTTCTTTTCCTATTTCTTTTCTTTCTTCTTGTTTCTTTTTTTCTTTTTCTGTCATATGAGATATAAATGGTGTTGTTAGATTAGTTAAATTGGGTTTTGAGGTTGTAATATGAGCCGAATTAATACTTTAAATTAGGCTTGCTTGTGGTTTTTGCATGGTCTTGCTTGCATTTTTTACATGGTTTTATTTGGGAGCTTACTCATGGGTTGTAGTACATAAGTTTATTTAGATTGCTTTAATCTTGAGTTGGACTTGTTTATTTCAACCCTGCCTACATACATTCTAATAGAGTTATTTAGGTAGTTTCGTTTGGACCAGAAGATTCAGTCCAAATATCTAGCTTTGTTGATGTTCGGGGTTGAGTTAAAAAATGAAAATTTTGGTCTCTTATTTGTTTCTTTTCTTCTTTTCTCTTCTTTTTCTTTCTTGCTTTCGTTCCTTCATTTTTCATCCAACAAAGAGCCTTGGATATCTTTTGCATTTATTCATGATGATTGCTCGCTGATTTCTCTCATCCAAGCCCAAAAAATTGTATTTGTTATTTGGCCCTCTAATTTTTGCATAATCATGTCAAGGCCCCAAAATTTGTGGAAATTGACAAAATTTTTCTTTTGAATTCTTGGCCTTCTTTTATGATGTTCATGCATGCTTTGATGAATTAATTCAAGTTTTTGAAGTTAATTAAAGTTTAAGTGAATTTATTAACTTTAGAATTCTAATTTTACAACTTTAGGAGCTAATGTAAATAGTTTTTGGTTTTATGGCTTGAAAATCATTTGGAGGTCAAATTGGCCTAAAGTTTGAATAGATTATGAATAAGAGGGTGGTAAAAACTGAATTTTCAAAATTTACCTTTTCTCTCCTAGATTTTAAAATTTTATGTTTTGGCCCCAAAAGTTTTTGTTTTTCTCATTTTAATCCTAAGGAATCTTTGTAATTTTTATCATTGAGATTTTCCTTGACTCTTTAATCCTTTATTCATTTTTCCCCCTTTAGTCCCTAAGTTTTTTTATATCATTAATCTTTAATTGTCAATTAAATTGGTGGCTTGATCCCTTTTGTTGACTCTTAATCACAAATAGCTCAACGTCCTTTCATCTCAGTCACTTCTTCAAAAAGAATGTACCCCTATCATCTTTTAAATTCTGATTATGTGATCTTATGTGCTTCTATGTGTTTATATGTTTTTATGTGTATTTATTTACTTATTTTAATTTCATATTCATTTTTTACGTTCACTTATTTATGTTTTTATAATTATTTGGGAGGTATTTAAATACCTCAATATGTAATAGATAGGTAGTATTTTGCAAAAAGTTGTAATTAGATAGACCAATATAATAGATGGGATAGATAAATTTATTTTATTATATTTTTCTATTTTTGATTGTAGTTAGATCCCCAATTGTAATAGATAGGATAGATAGATTTATTTTATTATATTTTTTCCTATTTTAGAATGTAGTTAGACTCTCCACTGTAATAGATAGATTTTATGTGTTTATATGCTTTATCCATTTTCCTTAGAATTTTTGCATCTAAATATTATGCTTATGTGTTATGTGCTTTTACATGTTTGTTTGTTTTAATTCATGCCTTATTTGTTTTATTATGTATTATGAATGCATGATGTTACCACACTAGTCCAACACTAGTTGCGGCTTCTCCCTCCATTTCCTTACTAGTCCAATGCTAGTGAGGATTTCTAGAAATGGATTAGTCCAATGTTAGACACTTAGATCGTCTATGCATTAGATTCACCTCTTGTATGTCATTCATTTCATTTCGTGCATATTTTTCTATTTTAGGATGTTTGATCATTTGCATGATATTTTTCTTACTATTATTCTCTTTATCCTCTATATGCTTGAACCATATCATGTAGAATTGCATCTCATTTAGGAAATTAGAAAATAAATTAGTTCATTTGTTTGTCTAGGTTAAAGGGTCACTTGTACAATATGGGAAATGGACAATTATACCTTCTTGGCTTAAATACTACATCAATTCCCTACAAGAAAGAAAATCATGTCACAAGTTTCGTTCCTTGTATCTATTATATTGCATTCCCTTTTCTTTGATCACTTATACCTATTTATATAATTTAATTTTCTTTTTTTTTTTGAGTTTCATCTTTGCATACTCATGACCTTTTTAAGGAATTATTTTGGACTTTGCAATTAATAAGATTGGTATCAATTAGATCTTGAATGGTCATTTTGCTTCTTTCAATATCTTCTTTAAGTTTAGATTTGCATCCATAAAGAAAATATCCAAATGTGATAAATTTAAGGGTTAGATTTGAAAATTTTTGACTAAATCTCGCAACTAACTTAGGTTAGGTTGAAAGAGTGCCTTAAATTTAAGCCGATCAAACCTTTGCCTTTCTTTTCTTCAACTGTGACTCTCGAACTCATTTTCTTTTGTTTTCAAAGATTTGGAGTTGTCAAAAAGGGTTTTATTTTCTTTTATTTTTTAAATTATTTTTGGATGACTTGGTACACTAAACTCAATACCAAGTGACGACTCCTATTTTCTTAAAAACCCTTTTTAGACTGAATTTTGGGTCCAAACTGTCACATTTTTTTTTAAAAATCCAATCTTAAGCCCTTTTTCACTTATATATTTTTTTAATGAAAAGCCCATCTTTCATAAACACGTTTTTCATCACAAAAAATGGGATACGAAAGTTAGTTATGTCTTGTGAAAAAAAATTAAAAAAATGAAATACAAAAAAGAAAAAATTGGAAAAAAAGAAAAAATTGAAAGAAAAAAGAAAAAAATTTCTTGTGAAGTGCACTTGGGAATATGTGTTGTTTTGTGGAA
Source organism: Coffea eugenioides (assembly GCF_003713205.1). Classification (NCBI taxonomy): domain Eukaryota; kingdom Viridiplantae; phylum Streptophyta; class Magnoliopsida; order Gentianales; family Rubiaceae; genus Coffea; species Coffea eugenioides. The sequence goes on from NC_040035.1 coordinate 2,962,806, forward strand.
ACAAGGCTAATGCCCTAATTGTGTTTACACTTACCAAGTTTGGGGAAGTTATTGACATGCATTAAAGCTAGCTATACATGTGAATGACAAAGGAGTTTAACTTCATGCAAAGTATTATTGACATTTACTTTGATATATTTATTCTTAAATTTTTTCCTTTTATCCAACCCTTAAACCAAGTCCCATTACAACCCTTATAAAGATCCTTTGATTTTTGCATTGAATTCATTTTAAGTGGTGGAAATATGATATATTAGCAAGTTTATAGTAATGTCATTTCATAGTGTTGATTTGAGTGTTAAATGTCCCTTAAACATTTGAGTGCTGAGTGTATACAGTATTATCTGTGTGAGGGCTATTGAATCTTGTGCATCATGATTTTGATAAAATTGTTGAGAAAACATGATACTTGTGTTACTATGTTATGCTATGACATATTTGCCATCTTAATTGTGATTTTTGAGTAGTGAATGCTTGAAAGCAAGCATTGTCTAGGTATGGGAGAATTTGTTAGGTGGCTAATTATGCACATAATTTGTGAATAATTTCCCCTTTATTGTGCTAAAATATGATGTTAATTGCAAGATTTTACTGTTATTTGATATTTGGTGTTACTTCTAAGAAATTCGTGTGAAAAGGGAGTAAAGGCTACCAGAAGGTTACATTCTATAAGGCGTGACCACGTCTTATTCCACTGTGAAATTCGGAGTTCGCGCGACACAAGATGAATATTTAGTTTGATTGAGAAGTCAGCTATGTCTCTTGTTTGTCTGTATTAGTCACGAATTGGAGATTCTAATTGGTTATGATTTGATATAGTTTATTTTGGAAACCAATTGATATGTTTTGTTGGTTAGTTTATTTTAAGTAGGAAGCTAGAAAGGAAAAGTAATCTTTTCCTTATTAGTAGGGGAAAAACTTGCGGATAAAGAGGGAGAAGAAGCAGACATTTGAATGAGTTCTTGGGGCATTAGACTAGTCTCGATAGGAATTAAAAAAAAAAGGGATGGAAGCCTTTAGCTCTTTCCCTCGTTCCTTTTCTTCTTTTTCTCTTAAAAAACAATAAACTCTAACTTAGTTTTAGCTGCGAATCCACCATGAAAGAGCAGTTAGTTTCTTGTTCTAGTTGAAAGATGATCGAATCTTTGGTTCAACAATACTATGAGATCTAATTTGATTTATCTATTTCATTTATTTATGAGTATGTATATATTTCCGGTTCATTCATGATTGTAATTGTTTTATACGATTAAATAACTGGGCACTATTTAATTGTGGGAATAATCTACTGCCATCTAAAATAGCAAATTTGTAATTGTTTGATGGTTTTAGTATTTGTAGTGAGTGATAAAATTTGATTGTAGAAAAACTTTCGAATTTATGTCACGGAAATATACAATCTAGCTTAAATGAACCAAGTTTGTGTGTTTGTTGATTAGAATTGGTAGTTTCGCTAATTATTAATGTTGTCAATATGCTAAATCCCAAGAGCTTGTTTAGGGTTGTTTAATTGGCAAGAGTAGTAGTCACGGAGCTTGTTGTGGTTATTGAAATAGTAAGAAAAGGCAGGTTGTCAGAACTTGTTGACAACCATAACCAGTTTATTTATGAATAATTGATTTTACTTTTGCATCGATGATCAGTTAAATAAACCAAAGTGGAAATTAGACCTTTGACTAGAGTATTGCCTTTTTCTGGTTTAGTTTTATTTAATTTTGTGCTATTGTCTTTATTTTTATTAAAGTGAGCTATTTAGTTAATTTCTCATAATCCCACTTTTTATTTGTTGTCTTCACAAAGAAATAAATCACTCAATCCCTATGGATATGACCCTACTCATTGCTACACTCAAATTCATATTTTTAGAGTAGGAATTTTATTTTTGCTAGTTTGACAACCCAACAATCATCGAAATCGAAGCTGTTGAAATTGTAGTAAATAGACCTCCACCTTGTGGACAGAATTGATGTGGCGACTGCAAACTTTGTGGGAAGGAAAGAGAGTATGTGACAAATGATATAGTCTAGTAATTTGCGGAGTCTGTCACCATAATCATCATCTGGGCTTCCTCCTCTTTTCGAATACTTTACGTTTTTCGCCATGAAGGCAACAAGGTACTGGAAGATTTGAGGAATTAGGGTTTATAAACTTGATGTGGTTGACAAGAGTTTTTTTTTTTTTTTTTTTTTTTTTTTGCAAGGGTTAATTACATTTACCTGCTTCAGATCTGCCAACCTTGAGTTTTGGCAAAATAACATTTAACCCCATTTAACATTTAACCCCATCCAATTTCTATTAAATTAAAGAGGTATTAATTAATCTATAAATTAATAACTTATTACTTTATCGAGTGTACTTATAATTCAAAGAAGCACTCATTTAATCAATTAAAGTTTTAGTTTATAAATATTATGAATTATTCTATTAATAAAAGGAGGCTAAAAGTCTAAGGAATATAAACCAATCTATATTTATTTGATTTTTAGTATAATTTAATTCTATTATTGTCTTCAATGTATATAGGTAATTGATATTATTTTTCTATTATGAAGCAGCAAAAAACAGTTAGAAATATTAAATGATAGACACCACTTCTATTTCATTCAATGCATACAATGACTCATATTAACATTATGTATACAGATGGCAAGAAAGTCATTCTTATAATAAATACTAGAGGGAAGTCCCACGCGAAGCGTGGGGATTGATACCTGTGATGTGGTTAAATAACTTAATAGTGTTTGATAACTTGATATCAAGTGCAACACACTTATATATTCCTTAAGCTTTCTATTGTCATAATTAGCATTACATTTTTCTGGTGCTTGGTTAGATTCTTTTATTGAGCAATAACGGCACGGTTCCCTATTTTCCTTTTCAATGTCTAATACAAATGGAAACTCATGGTGTTATCATATGTATCATTTTCCCCTAAGTTTAATCTTTCAAACAAAATTAGGTTGTTCAATCAGGAACACTCACCATTGTTTTGTTTTGTAGTTTTAACAAAATGAACATGAATTTTTAATGCTTTACGCTTATTTTCTGTTGTTCCAATCGTACTTTATCTTTTTCTTCTACCGATAACAATACATATCTTTTTCTTGCCTTTTGATTCCCAAATTACTTTTTAGCATTAAGTTTCAATATTGTTTGTTTGATCCATCCTAAATTTCAACCCACAAGCCCTAAACTTAAACATAGAAAAATTATATATAGCATTTGTTTGTTTGACTACTACAACTAAGAACCATTATTTCGATCAATACATGCATCTACAAATAATTAGAGAGGAAATTAATTTTCCTCATTACAAACACTAACTTGTATCAAACAATTATCAGGTCTACGAAATTCAATACAAAAATAACAAGGCATGTAAATATAGCTATTTATCTATTCAAATGGCAATTTCTATCCGCACACAACAACTCAGTCACTTAACTATTGAACCAATAAAGTGCATCAACTACAAGATAATTTTCAAAGTGGAACAATCATTCACACACTTGTTCATTTAAGCATATGATTCAAATGGATCAAGTATAATTGTAATCATATTTAATCAATAAATGACATGCATCAAGTGGGAATATAGAGTTACCTTGTACCTTCAGTAGTAAAGTGCAATCTAAGAGCAAAAATCTCTCCACACTTCGTCCGCTTGCAATAGCAAGCACAAAGGCTTATTCAGGATTTTGTAGAATGGAAGCTATGCAACTCATAGACCAGAAATCAAGAGCAAAATTGAGCATACCTCTACAAACCCAACTTTGGTATTGTGCAACCTTCTTAATCCACAATTTTGTACCTTAACAATAGCCATTATTGTAACCTACGTTACAAATTGATGAGCAAATGTTGAAGAAAATGGGAGGTCCTACGTTACTCTTGTAACATTCATTCCAAATGATTCTTTACCTCTCACACTTTAATGCCTCGTCAATGTGCTACAATTACTAATTCAAATAAGTACCATTTGTTGCAAGAGTTGAATTAATGGTTCTTGAGCTTGAATGATGAAGAAGACGAAACTTTCTACAGTTACAATTCAGGCATTCATTTTTAGCCTTACTGCACCAATATTATCTTAAATGCATTTAATTTGCATAATCAATTCAGCTAAACATACTTGAGGGGAGTTAATTTCGCTTTTCTACCCACTTTGCTAAATCAATGGCAAAGTAGCCAAACCATTAGCCACTAAAGGGCACAATAGGTAAATCATGCAAAATTAGGCAACAGAAACTTGTGCATTTTGCTTAATCAATACTGTTATATTTTTACCATTACCAAAACACCCCTACAAATGTTAGATGAAAATCACCCAAGAGTCATACAACAACTCCTTTTTATATATATATAGGAAACATGAAGTTTTCTTACATATCTCATTGTTAAATTATCGCTTCCTTTTTAAAAAAGATGTTCATAAATCAACAACTCATATTTTAGGAAAATATTGTATTGAATTTTGGTAAATTATTAATTTATGATATGAATGGAACCAAAGATTATGTAAGGTTTTTGAAAAAAAAAATTATTATCTTATTATTTTTATTGAAATTATTAATTTAGCTTGTTAGCCCAAGTCAAGATTGAGAAAGTTATCGTTTAATAGAGTTTATTAATTTATCGAATATTAATATATAAAGGTTACACTGTATCCACATTCTTAATTTAACATAGAAAAAAAAAAACAAAAGATCCAAAGAAAGCTAGCCAAAATTGATCTGTAAAAAAAGTTGTGTGAAGTAGCTGTGCAAATTGCACAACCATTTCCAGAATAAGCACCCTCAATACACGGGCTAAGGTCGCGTATTATGCCCACGTATTGCTTTCCCTGCATTTTGTTTGTCTTTTTTTGCTCCAGTTAAAACAAGAAGGCAAAAACAAAAGTCCTTGCATATTTAGATCATTTTTGCACCCAAAAATCTACATTTGTTGGTCTAGTCATCTCCAAATCATCATCGAATTGAGTCTAATATTATTGCATGCATGAATCCTCTGTGATTCGAAATGATCATTAATCTTCAAAGTCTGACAAATGCAACAAATTTTGCACATTAAATTGCTCAAATGCAAGTTTTGGCTAAAAAATGAAACTTGTAAAAATAGAGGCATAAAGAACAAGTTTCATCCTTAAAATCCCTGAAATCAGACCAAAAGTAAACATATAAACATACTTAAAATATGCAAAATAAACAAATATCACTTGTTTTCCTTCAAAATTTCCCATTTACTTTGGAGAATTGGAGTTGTCTTTCCTTCAAACTTTCTTGGTGTTTCATGTTGAATTGTCATGTTGATGTTGGCATTTGTTTGACAAGCATTTGTTTATGAATTGTTCATGTTTGTGAATTGGCCTGCAAATTGTTCATCACAGGATTCTGGATTTTGGCATTTTGTTTGTTTACTTGTAAACTAGCCTATTCATGTTGATCACAAGATTCTCAAGCTTGAGCTTGACATCAACTTTGACGAGTAGATCTCAAATTTGGTCCTCAACTCATTAATGTTATCGAGGGAGCTCAAGCCTAACTCAAAATATGCGCGAGTCGGGTTCGAACTTCAAGTAATCAAATTCGAATCCACTTGAATAATAACACTATTACTGAATATTGACTACTTGGAGACTTTGTTTACTATTTTGATTTGTACTGGATTTTAGCGTAGCAGTAAAGCCAAATGTATAGGTCAATAAAATTTGTTTCCCTTAAATAGAAAGTGGTTAGCGATCAACGACTGTCTAATTTTTATAGCTCTCCTGCCAATTAAGCATAAAGTACGGTCAATGTAGGAAAAGGAGAATAGATCCTTGAGTCTTGTTAGATATATTTTTTATGATAAAAAAACAAATTTTATTAACAAGTAAAATTATGTCACTATCCTAATGACAGGTTAAACATACACTAGAAATTACAGATCTGTAATTTAATAGATACAATAGATCCAAAAATTTATGAACGGATCTGAAAAATACAAGAATTTTCAAAATTGTCTTCTAACAAATTAATTTCTACAGCTCTCTTCGATGTATGTTACAATCACCAAATCTACTAATCAACGATTTTAAACTCCAATAATAATGATAAGATCTATGAAATAGATCCAAGGTCCAAAATGATTTCAGATCTAGCAACTAGATTTGAAATAAATTCAAATCTAATAACAAAAAAAAAAGAAAAAACACAAAAATCTCCATAGCAATCCCTAAGGGTCCATTTGGTTCATGGGGATGATACAAGATTAGATTAATTATCTTGTATCATCCCATATTTGGTTGCATTTTACATATAGGACGACACATTTCAATTAATTGAATTAATCCCCTATTCATGGGATAAAATAATTCCATGGGGGAGGTGGTATTAGTTATCTTGGAATGATTAAGAAATGGGATAATAAAATTTTAAACTAATTTATTCTTACAAATAATATAAATTTATACTCTCATAATTATAAAACCTTATCTTCACATGATAATATAACATGAAAGGACTAATTTGCCCTTACCCATTAATTTAAAGTTTTTTGACTAATTTGCCCCTACTACTAACATAACAATATTTGGACTTAATTTTCTCTTGTGAATGACACAAATTCATACTGAACATTATACAATATTCTGTCACATAATAATATGATAATTAACAAACTAATTTGCCCCTACTAATTATATTAAAATTTTTAACTATTTTGTCCCTCTTCATTATTTTAAATTTTTTTGACAAATTTACCCCTATTAATTAATTTAAATTTTTAGGTAATTTACCCCTACTTATATCATAATAAAAGGCCCACATTACCCTTGGACTAATTTGCCCTTACTAGCCTTATTTTCTCAACCAAATTCTATATAAATACATAACCTTATCAATTAGGCTTTGTGATTGAGGGTTTCAATTAGCCCAAGCCAGCCCAAAGAAAAATCTTCTATATTGACTTGAGTTTGGCTCATTTAAAACTCTTAAATGGGTTGGATTTTATTCAATTAACCCTATTTTAGCCAAAATTTGGCCCATTATTTAATTGCATTTCAAATTTAGTTTCAAAAACTATGTTAAAACCTATTTTTAAGGGCCTGAATAGGCTAAGTTTGACTGAATGAAAATTTTTATATATCAAATCCCTTGATTTACTTTATCATTCTAAAGTTTCAAATTACTTTATTTTAATAAAATTTATAAATTATTTTATTAAAATGATCCTACAAATTAAGGGGTATTTTGATAATTAAAATAGTAATCCTATCTCATCTAATCTCCAACCAAACACATGATAGGATTATTTTCTAATATATCCTACCCAACCTAAACCAATCAAACACTAGTAACTTGAATTATTAATCCTAGGAGGACTCAACCTAGGATTAAGAATCCGAGAATGAGTCATTCTATCTCATCCAGCCTGTGAACCAAACGAACCCTAAGAGAACAAAAAATTCTTACTAGGAATTTTTAGGAAAAATAGAAAACTCTAATTAAGAAAACTTAGGAGGTACTTTACGGGAAAAATAAAATAAAATGAAATTCATGAGAGAGAGAGAGAGAGAGAGAGAGAGAGAGAGAGAGAGAGAGAGACTATGGTGTGGTTTTCCTGTCTAAGGGGAGTCTTTTGAAAATACGAGGAGTAGAGAGAAGTTAGAGAAGAGAAAAGGTAGAGAGAAAAGGAAGAAAGGCATTTTGGGTTTTGTTAGATATGTTGTTAGAATTATGTTGACAATCACCTTTTAAACAATCAATGGAGATTAACTAATTGTAGGGGCTGTTTTAAAAAATTAATTAATTGCTCAAAAATAAAAGGGTAGAGGGTTTTTTGTTAAAGAAATGTTAATTAAGATACTTTTGTGGTAACTATGGCAAAAACTTAGGGCTAAATATACAATATAGCAAAAATCTAAAGGTAAAATTGTAAAAGAAAAAATCCGCCAATAATTCCAGCTAGAAAGTGTCTTAACTCTTTCCTCTCCTCAAGTTGAACTTTTGTAATTTGACAGAAAATATATCAAAACCCACATACATATATATCTAAAATCAATAAATACAATATATCTATAAAATTAATACAAATAAAAATAATATTAATGCTCCTACGTATCATCTGGATCATTGCAGAGTATACAAACTGAGAGCTGATGACAATAATAATAAAGAAATTACACGTGTGAAACTAAATCCTAGACAAAAAAAATCTCAAATTTTACACCAAAAAAAAAAAAACTCTCACTAAAACAACCTAAGAAAGAAGAAACTTTCAAGATTTTAAGAGAGAAGAATCTCTCATTGGGAAAGCATAGGAGTGGAAACTTTACATTTGTAATTTTGTACGGCAGTTGATTTCTAAAACCCCTCCAAAGCTCTAGTGCAATTGAAATTCGAGAATTCCACTTGAATAATCAACAGGGTATGCTTCAAATCTTACTCAATACCTGAAGCTCCTTGAATTATCAAACCAATTTACTTCGTGTCTCTGCATTGGTGAGTTTTAGTGCACCCCTTTTAGTCATTTTTGTTTCTTCACCCCAAGTTGTTCTGCATTTGCTTCAGTTCGACAATCTCCAATTCAATTTGGTGATTCCTTTGATTGTGTTTTACATTATTCGATTCGCTTATGTAATACGGTTTTTTGCTCTTACATTTATTGGTCAATTGGTATATGTTGTGGCATGTATTGTAATTGCAATATTAACTTCTGTTTCTTCGGTCTAACTTTCATCGCTTGAATTCTGTTGTTGTTGGTTCTTGCTTCATTTGGGCTTGTTATTCTTGAGTTCTGTTGTTGTTTTGTGGATGTATTATTGACAATTTAAAAGGTTCTTTTTTTTATGATTTTGTCCATCAGTCTGATCTGACATTCTGTGCTCGTTCCTATGTTGTTTCTAACGTTCTCCGTTTCTTAACTGTCTGGTAATTGGCCATTTATTCGGTTGGTTGGTATATATACCTATATATGCAGAATGAGGATACACACACACACATATATAAATACTAGGGAGGGACAGCCCGCGCGAACGCGCGGGAATTTGGTGCTTGTGATTCAAGATAATTAATAATTATTGTTTAATATTTTGTAGTATAGGAACTGAAATATGATGATTTTATCATGTAATTTTAATAGAAAAATCATAAGTTACATAGTGAGTCAATAAAAATAATGTGCAATAAGACATCCTTATCGTTATACTATATAAGAATCCGTTGTGATCAAAGGTTATGTTTGAATTTCAACTGCAAAGATAAGGATAGTTTGAAAATGTAAGAATGTTTGAAGTGCAATTGAAATGTATCCAAAAGTCTCTTCTAAAACTTATCCAAGATGATAAAACATTTTAAAGTATCAATTGGACCCTTCATCTCTCGAATCTATATATGTTCGTGAAAGATCCTTCAAGCAATGCTTCTGATTTCTCCCTCGACTTAAGCTCATCTTGAATTATCAAGTCATGTTTATCCATCAATCACTTTGCGTCCAATCTAATCTAAAATAATTTTATTGTTTACTAACTATTTATATAATTTGGTGGGTATAATACGACTTAATTACATGTTTCTTACAGAGATAATAATGCCCAAAAATGATAGATAGATAAGAAACTTAAGTGGTTTTTTTCAAAGTTTTGTAGAAACTATTCAGATTTGGTGTTTTTTGCTAGGGGCATTTCTTTATAATCTCATAAATAAGTTTAAATCTGCATAATTGTTAAAGATCTGAATTGAAACTATCTTGATTATAAAAAATTGGTGCAAATAATATTTTCTAAATTTGAAATTGTAGAAAATGGTAAGTAAAATCAGAAGAAATTCCTCATATGAATTTGAATTGCAAACTATAGGTAGAAACTGCTTAATGATATTTTCCAATGTTTAGTTGTATAAGTATCCAATATAACATCTCTATTTAATTGACTCGTTTGAACTATAGATAATAGTTGCTTCAGTTAAATCAAGAAACATTATTTATCATTGTACAACATACAATTATGAGTAAATAAATTAATACAATGCAATCAAAATGGTGCTATAGTTAAAGCATTTAGGGTCTGTTTGGTTGGAAGTAAAATGTTTTCCTTGGGAAAATATTTTCCGTGGAAGTAATTTTCCATGAAAATCATTTCCCTTTCATCATTTTCAGGTGTTTGGTTAACTTATTGAAAATATTTTCTTACTTCATTTTTCTGGTGTTTGTTTAACTTTTGAAATATTTTCACTTTTATCTCTATCTTACTTTCTACACATTATAACTACATACTTCTTCCCATGCAAAATAAGAAAATTTATCTCATTATTTAACTTTAAAAAACCTTGGAGAAATATATATATGAATAAAAAATATCTCCTTAAGCAATAAACAAATTGCTGGCCATTTAGTGTCAAATATCAATCACATGCAATGCTTATTGTGACATATATCTTGCACTCTCACTGCTGAGAGTTTCTCTAGAAAAGAATGTCCCTATTATACATAATTAATTACTAGCATAGGATGAGTAGGATGTGATTTTTTTTTTTATTTTGAATATACTAGGGGGAGGGTTGGGTTGGGTGGTACGGGGAGGGAGTGTAAGGAAGAGGTCTTGGGTCCTCCTGTTTACACTAAAAAAAAAAAAGAACATACTACAAGATATTTTCAGTAAGTTTGGAACATACTACAGGCAAGATGCATGCATTTCGGAAAACAACTTCAGGAAGTTGGGAAGGGAAGTTGTTTTCCATAAGATGAGTGAAAATATTTTACATAGGAAAATGTTTTCAGTAACTTTTGTGCAACCAAACACGGGAAATTAGGAAAATATTTTCCTGGAAAATATTTTCACCCGAAACAAACGGACCCTTAAACTCATCAAATTTCACTACAAATTCTTTTACATAGCATAAAAAAGTAAATTTTTTGTATTTGAAACTATATAAACAGTATAATACAAGAACAAGATCATAACATGGAAAGCAAATAGAGTACAAATGACATCTTAGTACTATGTAGCATGATTCATTTTTTTTTAGTTTCAATGAAGTACAAAATTCTAAGTTAATAAATTTTACAATCATAACATTCCCAATTAAAATAAAGACAAGCTGAATTCCAAATCATATAACATGAAAAAATAACTACTTAAACCATAACTGCTAGAATGTATTCAACAGATCCCTGGAGTCAAGAATAATAGGAGAAAGTTTATGAAAAATAAGGTTATTTGACTTAAATAAAGAGATAATACCTTGGCTAAGGAGGAAAAGATGATAAAATTGCTTTTCTGATTATTTTAAAAAGTGACAACATTATCTCAAATTGTACTTTGACCAAAGATAGAATCTTGGGAATCTACTAAGAAAAACAATACAATTAGTCAGTTTTTGGAATTAGAAATATCAAAAGGTAAACTATATGGAGTTCTTGAATAAACCAATCATCAGAAAAAAAAAAACTACAATCGAAGAAAACAAACCTAAAAAAAACTACAATCGAAGAAGACAAACCCAAAGAACTCACTTCAATTTAAAAGAAAAGCTATGCATTCCACCAAATATTTAATAGCCATAATAAAATCAAAGAGGTGAAACCGAAAAAGAAGAAAGGGTATCGACTAAACATGGGGACATAAATATGATAATGATTGTTCAGATAATAACTAAGTTAATTAATTTTAATTAAAATCAAATTATGTAAACATCCAATTAATTCCTTAACGGATGAGAAAGGTTTCAGGAAATTGGAAGGCTTGGATGTTAATATAATAAATGATTAAAAGGACTTTTATGTAATTCTATCAAAATACAAGATTTATTCAGTTGTATTTGATACTCAACTTGGCACCAAGCATTATAATATACCAAACCTATCCCTAACCTTAAATGTCTGAAAAGTTATATAAGTAATTATAGTGAAATTAAAGCTATAATGACTCGTATTCAATGTTCCAATTACTTTTCAAACACTCTCACATTCCCCAAATAGGCTCACCCTTGCGGTTGAAATCTAGTTTTAAACTCGTTCTTGTATAGTATAAGGATATATATGCAGAATGAGGATGATCTTCGCATGATATTATTTGACTTGTAGAGGTTCTTCTTCTCTCATCTTGTTAGGCAATGTGGTCTCTAAGAAAGGAATGTATCTTTCAGGATCGTAGGACATGCTTTTCTTGCTGTAGAAACTCGTTGTGAAGAGAAGTCCACGCAATGACGGAGCCAGGGGGGCTGACGGGGGCCATAAGTTTTGAAATTTTTAATGCATAGTACGTAAATATATGTATAAGACAAAGTTGGCCCTCCCCAATTTTTTACAATTTTAATTTATATTATGAGAGTTTATATGTGTGTGTGTGTGTGTGTGTGAATTAGCCACCTTTGATTTAATTTTTTCTTCAAAAAAAGTTATTTATTTTTTATTGTGCTAATTATTTAACATTCAAAAAATTAAACATATAATTTGATGATCCATAGTAAATTGACCCACTATGATAAAAGACTCAATTCATAATTATGAATGGGCTAAAATAAAAATAATTACTTTATTGGTCCATATACAAATATACAACTTAGCCTAATTGATAAAAAAATTTTAAAATTAGTGATTTATCCTCTTGTTGACACATATACAAATATACAAATAATTACTTGAAGGCTTAGTGAAGATAAGAAATTGAGTGATCTATTCTGTTGTTGACAAATTACTATATTTGTTTTCACTCTTCATGTATCAACTACAACTATATAACGGGCATTTTCAATTATAAATATAATCAAAACAAAGCTCCACAACAAAATAAAAGATAATTTCTTGAATGATTGTCTAACAATATACATAAAAAAAAAGGAAGTTGTTCAAAAATTTAGCACTAATTCAATTATAAATGAATTTAGTTCTATGAAATAATATAAAGCTTGGTTTGCTTTTAAGAAAAGAGGTTGAAATTTCAAGGTATGCTAACATAACTTTTATCTTTTTTTAATTAAAATTAGTTATATTTATATTGCATAGTTATATTTTTGTTTTTGTGCAAGTGACGTATTGGATCATCTTCTCATAATGTACAATTTGGATAGTTTGTGATGTTATAAGATATTTAATCAAAGGTTATTTCTTGTCCTAATTTTTATTATGACTATGCTGCATATTTATGAAATAGACATACCTTTATAATTAAATTTAATATTTGATATTTTAAGATGTCATATATTTAAATCGATGGAAATTATTTTGAATATAACATATCAAGATAATTTTGCTCAAAAAAATTTTGGCCCCCCTCCCAACGAAAAAGTCTTGGCTTCGTTCTATAGTCTATAGAATGGATGTTTTCAATTATGAAGATAATCAAAACAAAACTCCAAAACAAGATAAATGATAATTTCTTGAATGATTGCCTAACAATGTACATAAAAAAAGGAAGTTGTTCGAAAATTTAGCATTGATTCAATTATAGATGAATTTAGTTTTATGAAAAAACGTAAAGCTTAATTTATGATTAATAATAGAGGATGAAATTTTAAGGTATGTTAACATAACTTTTATCTCTTTTTAATTAAAAATAGTTATATTTATATTGCATAGTTATATTAGGTTCCCACTGCACGTTCTGTGGGAAGAAATGATAAAATGTGACAAAGTATAGCAGCCGGTAAAGCACTTTGTCTGTTTTCTATGTTAGCTACAAAAAGTTTGCACTTTTCATCTGCCGTGGACTCAGTGATGGAGCCAGGATTTTTTGCTTGAGGGGGCCAAAATTTTTTCGAATAAAATTATTTTAATATGTTATGTTTAAAATAATTTTCATCTATTTAAATATATGGCATCTTAAAATATCAAATATTAACTTTAATTATAAAGGTATGTCTATTTTATAAATTTGTAGCATAGTCATAACTAAAATTAAGACAAGAAATAACCTTTGATTAAATATCTTATAACATTACAAACCACCTAAATTGCACATTATGAGAAGATACTGCAATATGTTACTTGTGCAAAAACAATGGTTTTATCCACCAGATGGAAAAACACCTACACAGGTTGGTGCCTATAATTGGTATAGATGACTCATTGCATCCTGAAATTCAAGAAGGAGACAGCACTGAAATGGTCTATGATGGATTTATACGATTTACTGATTGGTTGATGTTGTTGCGGAATGGCAATGACATAATCAAGTTTTCTCTTTAAGGGCCGAAAATATGCATATGATAATTCATTAATTAATGATTGGATTTGTGCTGCACTGTGCTGTAAGGTTCAGGAACTTGATCTTGATGCATTTTATGATTACAATAATTTATCTCATCTTACAAGCTAAATTTTTTATAGGAAGAAATATCTCGAGAAAATCCACCAAAGAGTTCAATATGTAAGTCAGGAATCCAATCTGACTCAAAAACTTAAGTCATTAGATCTTGGATCCTTTCTTACATATTAACTACTTTTTTTTCATCTTTCGGACCAATGTAGAACATAACCCTTTACTCATGAACCTAACAATTTTCACTCTCAAGAGGCTCGTAAATTTGAAGCTTCGTGGCTCTGTCATAAATGCCCAAGAGTTAGTTTCTTTACCAAATCTCAGAACCCTGCGCTTGATGTGGGTGGTATTCCCTGGTGGTGATAATGCCATATCAAAGATTTTCAGGGGCTGTACATCACTTGTCGGTTTGCTTTTTGGTGATTGCTTGCCGGAAGAAATTCAAGTTCTTGATCTTTCCATCACTTCCCTCAGCAGATTGACACTGATTTATTCTGGCGTCAACAAAATTCTCATTGATAGCCCAAATCTTGAATATTTGAGGATAGGTACTAATGATACTTATTTATATGTGCTGAAAAACTTGGAGTCGTTAGACAGGGCAAAGGTGTATGTTGAATCTATGCGAAGCTTCTCTCCGATAATTGATGGATTGTACAGTGTTAAGTTTCTAGATCTGACTGCACAATCCTTTAAGGTAACTATTATAAAGTTCAAGACTCCTTGTCACGATATGCAATCCCTTTGCTTATGGTGTGAGACTGATAAAGATGATCCTTGTGGCATTGTGTCGGATTTGTTTGAGATTAAACCTTTTTGTTTGGCTCAGAAGTCAAGGAAAGTAGAAATTGTTGATTTCTCTGGCTCTGAACTTCAGTTCACTGTGGTGGATTATCTGCTGCAGCACGGAGTTTTACAAGAATTAATGAATTTTAGGTCTTCAGACAGTAAAGAGTCTACTCAAGACTGGCCATTGTCCAGATTGAGGAGCTTAGTAACGTTTCCAAGATGCTCAAAGACCTGGCAAGATTGATCTTGTTGAGCGAAAACCTATTTGAACAATGTACAAGAATTGAAGGATCGAGGAAGCAAAGGTACCTTGTTCAGTTTGGTGAATGGCTTGTGCAAATTGCAACCATGTTATTTGGTCTTCCAATATAATGGATTTGATGCTTAATAAATAAATTTGGTTTTACAGATTAGTGATTTTAACTTCGTCAATTGGTCTATAACAAATGCTCTTGTTAGATGAATGTTGCACTGCTGATGCAAATACTTTTCTACTGAGTATACTGGTTGAAATTTTACTGCTGGCAAGCAAATTGAACCAGAGTTTATTAGTTTCATGGTGCCATTATTTTAAGGATTTCTTATTAAACATTAATAAACGTGTGACCAACCCAACAATCATCCAAAGTACATTGGGGAAGGAGAAAAACATTGGTTGTCCCTTGTAAATCATTTGATAAAATTGGCAGTCCTGATCCAATACAAATTTCAATATTTGACTGCCCAAATAATTTAAGCTGAAGATTATGCCAAACAATTACTTGTGTTGCTTGATGTACATGCATTGCTGTAGCTTGAATACAAATTGATCGTGCGTGTATCAAGTATTGGAACAACAACCAAAGCCAAGTACTTGTCAAAAAATAAAATTGAATTTTATAATTCTATTCTTTTCTGCCCATAAAGCTTGCGTAACTTCTTTTTTATTTATTAACCAGACGGAAATGTCTTTAATGCCTAACATCGATTTAGATGTTGCTCAAAGAATAAAAGAAAAAACATCTGTTTATATGACTCAATTTGCTTGAATTCTACATTTCAAATTTCGTGATTCCTTTGATTCTATTTTACATGATTTGATTTGCATTTTCAAGAGGATTTTCTACTTTTAATTTGTTATTCAATTGGTACATGTTATGGTTGTAATTGCACAAAGACTTTCTGCTTCTTTGCCCTAAGTTTCATCATTTGAATTCTGCATTTGTTGACTCTTGCTTCAATTGGGCTTATTATTCTCGTGCCCTCCGTTGGTTTTTAGATGTGTTATTCCCAATTTAAAAAGGGGTTTTTTTTTATGATTTTGCTAATTCAGTTTTGTGTCCATTAATCTAATCTCACACACTGTTTCTGAGCAACAGCTGAATTAGATTGGATGCTGTATTAGCGGACGTTCAGATTTCCACTTTATATATGGATGTTGAAGTTCCAAGCTTGAGCTTTGATTGCCCACAAGTACATCTTAGAAAAGCCTCTAGCATGTTATCCAGTTGTTTTATTGACTCTTGGACCTGAAATCAGGAACCTCGCCTACCAATTTATCTTATCTAAGTGGAATAAGATGAGATTATCTATCTTAATTTACACGAGAAAGAAAAGTCATATGAGTTTTAGCCCCTAATTAGCTATGGATTGATCAATTTCTTGTTAGATTTTTTTAATTAGCACTTGCTAAGAGGGGCCTCACTCTTTTTCCTATCGTATTATAGTACTAGTTCATTTGCTACTTTCAAAGCAAATTACCAAAAGCAGTGATAAAACAAAGTTTTAGATATTTATATTAACATAGTCTTAATTGTATCACAAATATTTTTAAATAAAAGTTTCTTTTTTAGATAACAAACAATGTACCATGAACTTGATATGCTTAGCATACATACGAGGATTCAACAGTATTAGCATACATCTGAGCATTAGGGGAGGGATGAGTTGGATAATATGAGAAGAAAGAGCATAGGTGAGAGGTCTCATGTTTGAGACTTTTTACTTATACTAAAAAAAGAAAAAAAAAACAAACAGTCTTAATAAAGTTAGCAAGAAGGATTGCTCAAGCAATTTTCAATTCAATTAAGACTTATTCACGTAATTAACAATTGCCTCAATAACTTAGTGGACCTTCTCTTAAATTCTACTTTCTTTTTTCTTTTTCCTTTCCTTTTTTTCCTTGACTCTCGTTGAGCGTAGTTAGTAAATAATCTAATTATACTCGTATAATACATGTTCGTACAATACATGTTAAAAAAAACTTCCTTATTTAACGCCCCATACATAAAAAAAAAACTTTAAAATTGTACACATGTGGCATAGTCTTTGAAAATTATAGTAAATTTATCCATATTTTTTATTCCATAGCTCTCAAATATGTTTATACTGTTTTCATATGAACTTATATGTGTAATTTTTCCGAACACATATTTTTACGCCCAACTTTTAATCATACATTTGAAAAAACAATTTCATACAATATGCATACGTGTAATATCTCATATTATACCCATCATGTATTCTACTAAATACGTTGTGGAGGGAAACAAATACCAATTACCTTAATAACTTTCAAGAAATTGCAATGTCTGCTAAACCAATCTATCCAAAAAAACCATATGTGCATCAATTTTAATAGCTAAACGTAATAAATTATCTCGAATCATAATCAAAAGTCAACCTCAACAACCCTCGAATGCTAGGAAAAACAAATTCACTTTTCTCTTTTAGTTCTTCAATCTTCAATGAAGCAAGAGAAACAAGATGTTAATCAAAGTTTGGCACTAGTGGCAGGACCCCTTTCTCCAGTATTTTGCTTAATAACTTACGAATAGGGGTATATTTGCAACAAATTGAACACTAGAAGGGGTTAAGTTCTACAATTGAAAGAAGAGGGGGGCAAAGTGGCATAAATAAACAGTTTAGATCACGGGTTTCCAGATTTAAATCTGAACCATCCATTTCATCTTGAATCAATGGCGAACTTAATACTTCTTGAAAACTGTAAAGCCCTGTCTCCAGCAATTCTCTCCAGTGGTTGAACCGAACCTGGTTGAATTCTCAAAACAAATTTACCCAAAATCTCAGGTGGTAATTTTCATTGCTTCCCTTTTAACTTTTATATCTTTAGCTCAATTGTGCAGTTGGTAAATTTTTGTTTTCTTGCATTTTATATTGTTTAATTGCTGTTTTAGTAGGTTCTTTTTTCTTCCTCTGTTTCGTGACCTGTTTCGATGTTGCTAGGTATGTTGATTATGCTGTAATTGCAATAAGAACTTAAATTTGGGCTATTTTTGAGTTCCGTATTGGGCACATCTGCGAACACTTTTCACAAATTGAGGATTTTTGATATATACTTTTGTACGATAAGAGTGATAGTAGCACTCTCATAGTAGTTAAATGACGTTTTTTAGTTGAAAAGTCACAGAATCCTCTCTTTTGGTTCTTATTTTGAGTCGGAAAGAAATCATAGTGATAGTAAATACAGTGAAAAATGGGGTATTTTTATCTTTTCAGCTGACTGGAAAAGTCATGGGGATTGGAGAGTGAATTTAACAAATGTAGGAGTGCCAATGTGAATTCTTGAAAGGAACAAGGTTGTAGGCTGAAATGGTTTTGGTGAAAGGGTTCTTTTTTCTTGGTTTGGTTACTTAAGTTTGTGTCCCAAGAATCGAATTTCACACTCTGTTTATGTTCTTGATCAGTGTTGTTTGGGGTTGGTCTGTAGGATCTGTGTGTTCTACATCCGTTGAATGTGTATCTTGTATATTGGGAATTGGGATATACTTGAGTTATATTAGTGCATGAGGATGTTCAATTGACAAACTGATTATGCGTGAGGAATTTACTTGTTCGCTCATTTTGTTACACTAATTGGTTTCTGAGAAATGATTCTGTATTCTAGGCTTGTCTGATGTTCTTGCTATAAGAAGTCATTCCAAAGATTTCATGCATGGCTGCTAAAAAGTCAAAACCTCGTCAAACAGGGATCAAAGACGGGCTAAGTGCTTTACCAGATGCTATACTTTGCCACATACTATCCTTTCTACCCACAAAGAATGCTGTGGTTACTTCTCTTTTGTCCACTAGATGGAAATATCTTTACAGGTCTGTGCCTAAGATTGATCTAGACGACTACTTGCCTACGGAAGCTGCACGAAGAAAATGCTCTGAGAAAACCTCTAATGGCTTCATAAGATTTACGAATAGGTTGTTTTCTCTACGAAACAGTGCTAACATAGTCACGTTTTACCTTAGGTGCTCAAATACATATGAGTATTGGATTATTAATGATTGGATTTGTGCTGCATTGTGCCGTAATGTTCAAGAACTTGATATTCATGTCAAACATCCTGCCGGAGATCACCTTACTGGCGAAATCTTCAGACATGAAAGGTTATCAAGTTTGAAGCTTCGTGGCTTTTCTGTCAAGGTTCCAGAGCAGGTTTTCTTACCAAATCTTAAAATCCTGCATTTGGTGTATATGACATTTCTTGCTGACAATTATCACATGTCAAAGTTCTTGCTTGGCTGTCCATTGCTCGAGGATTTGAAGTTGACTGATTGCGACCTAGAAAATCTTGAAGTTCTTGATCTTTCCATTCCTTCCCTTAAAAGCTTGACATTAAGGGACAACTATGATATTGCAACAATTATTATATCTAACCCGAATCTTGAATATTTGATGCTTCACACTTCTTCAGCAGAACATGTAGTGAAAAACTTGAAGTCTCTGGCCAGTGCAGAGTTGTTGAGTGATGATTTAGAAATCTCCTCGAAGTTAATTAATGAATTGTATAACGTTAGCTTCCTGGCCATTAGCGGGAGTTGTTTTAAGGTAAATTAAACTTTAGTAATTTTTTTTTTGCATTGAGGAACTACTTTGCATTTGCATTTTCTAGTATCACATCATTTTGATGATTTATCTTTAATTGCATGAAGAAACTAGTGGCTTCTGGTTCCTTGAGTAAACTCCAGTGTTTGACTCATTTGGATCTTTCGCCATTTTCTGAAGATGAGTTCCGCATACTTCCCAGATTACTTGATGGAACACCTAATCTTGAACAGTTGACTCTTGGTATGGTAAGTAGAACAACAAACTAAAGGTTCTGGCACAGAGTTGCTATTTCAATTATGACGATCATGAAACTCAAGACTTCTTATTGTAAAATCCCATCCGTCCCTGCCCCCACTTGTAGGCTTCTATAGGTGAATTTGAGCCTCAAGGCATTGTGTCCGATTTATTTGAGGTCAAGCCTTTGTGTTTGGCTCAGAAGTTGAGGAACGTAGATATCTTTGATTTTGTTGACTCTGAAACTCAGTTCAACGTGGTAGAGTATCTGTTGCAGCATGGAGCATTACTGGAATTAATGAGTTTTCAGTTTGTAACCACTAAAACTCCAGAAAAGTGGCCATTTTCCATGTTGAGGAGATTATTAATGTTCCCAAGATGTTCAAAGGCATGCAAGATTGCTCTTGGGGAGTGAATACCTGGTTGATCAATGTGCAAGAGATGAAGGATAGGAAAAGGAAAGGCACCTGGTTCAGCTTGGCATCTGTTTTGTTTAAATTGTAAACATGTTGTGAGTAGTTATATGTATTAGATGCTTAATGGTTTTCAATTTGCAGATACAGTTGTAACTTAGTCAAGTGGTTGGTCTGTATTAAGCACTTTTCTATTTTGATGAATGCTGAACAGCTGATGTGTATGGTTTTTGCTGAGTATGCTAGCTGAAATATCAGTGCTAGAAAGCACTTTGAATAAAACATGGTTAACTTCATGTTGTTAGGGCTTTGAAGATTCATACACTGTCATTTGCTTGCTTCTACTTGTGTGGTGTCCCCCTTTGATATCTTTTTCAGATTGTACATCTGACCAACCCAACAGTCATAAAATGGGGAAAAAAATTATATTTTGTGTGTGTGTGTGTGTGTGCGTGATCGGATGGTCGGCCCTTCTGATTGATTTTAGGAAATTGGCAGTCCAGATCCCATTGAAATTTCCATGATACATATGTGTCATTTAACTTGGTGAATTTGATGTAGAAGCTTGGAGGATGTGGCAGGATATCATTCCAATACCTGACATGTCAAATTCCTCTGTAACTTTGTGCCCGTATCCACAGTAGAATTGGGTAAAAATGCATGTTTCTGGAAATTGGAGTCAAACCCGAACCACAATTGGACAGTGGTGGATTATGCCCATAAGAGAATGCTCTGCAGTCTAGAAAATCATCAGGCATAGAAGAATAACCATAAAGGATATTTAGAAGGCCAATGATATTGACACTCCAAGAAAAGCTCGAGGGATCTTTACTTGTTACTGTTCGAAATGTCATAAACAACAGTGAGTAAAGGTGGAGTCTGGAGCATTTAAGGGTGATAAGTAGACAAGGAAAGCCAAAAACCACAAAGAAAAGGAAGGTGGAGTCTGGAACAAATAGTTGTACTGTTTAAGGAGCCTAGTTTAGGATTATAAGGGTGATTAGTAGACAAAGGAAAGCCGTAAACCACAAAGAATTTGGCCTATGCGCCATCTATTCTTCTTCAACTTACTCTTCTTCTTCTTCTTCTTTTGAATCTGCGTACTCTTTTGGAAAGCAGAAATTGAACTATAGATATAGACCAGATACAAAGAACCTAGCTAAAGTCAATCATCTAAACAAATTCAAGATGAAAAGGTGGAGAAGGCAACTACTATTTTGAGGGCTATCAAGAATGCCTCAACATAAGTCTACCCATCTTGTTCTTTAAGTTCTGGTTTGCTAATATACAATTCGTTGACATTACAATACTTTTGAGATTACATGCATTATGAAATATACAAACACAGAGTATTTTGCTAAGCAAATTAAAGATTTATTTTAATCGTACAAATAATAATAGAAAAAAGTGCCTTGAAGCATGAGAGAAGAGGAAAGGGAAAGAGAAAAAAAAAGGAAAGCGCAAGCAGAAGCAGCATTTTTTTTTTTAAAAAAAAAAGGAAAAAGAGCAAGGACAACCAACAAAAAAAGTCATTAGATAGCAAAGGCATTGTTGTCAAAAGTATCATGTAATATCATGCAAGGGGTTAAAAAGAATATTCTTTTCATTAATTTCCTTGATAGATTGGGATTAAGCAAGTGATTGAATTTTGACATTATTGGAACTATTGCTTTAGCCCTTTTATCCATGAAGTGCAAACAAAAAAAAGTTGGGATAGTAGCCTGCAACTTTGGGGGGCAAAGAAAATAACACTCTAAGTTTTAAAATTTCTTTTCATGAGATAGTTATCACTTTAAAAAGTTACGTAATAAGATGTAACATGAAAAAGTGTAACAAAAGACCTCAAGCCAACTTTGGGTGGGGAAGGGGTTGGTGCGTTTAATCCGATTCAATACTATTATATATATTTTCATTTTCAACCAACCCAAAAACTTGGATCAAATTGTGAAATTGTGAACGATCATATCTTCGAAAGAAAAGCCAAGAAAAAAGAAAGGCAAAATTTCTATACTCTCCCCGCTCAAAGAAGCATCAATAATAAAAGAATGCAAAAGTACATCCAATTTATTGCAAAGGGAACTTAAGTTTGTAAATGATATGTTGTTCGATGTACCAAAATAAGAGAACAAATTACAAATGGTCAATCAAGTCAAAATGCATATTTGCACTTACAACTGCAGCTTGAATTTTAAGATTGTCCATCGTCCAATGATAGATTATCCCAAAAAAAAAAAAAAGAAAGAAAGAAAAAAGAAAAACCATTAAATTTATATACTTGAAGGAACACAAAGAATCCGTACCTACTTTAATAAGATTCAAATTGCATGATGCTAAAGTACTAGACTATGAGTAACAGAAACTAGTGAACACT